>NW_027271001.1:2707500-2945000 GCF_040938485.1 Diadema antillarum | reverse complement strand
CCAAGTATTCATTTATACATGTGTTGGGTCAAGAGAGGGTCAATGTGGGTTGGAAAAAAAAAAATATATATATATAATTTTGAGATAGACACATACGCATAGGTGGCCAGGTTCAATTTGTCATCTCCTGTTTAAAGGGGAATCCAGTCCAAAAATAAGTTAGGCTGATAAAAAAAGAGTAAAATCTTATGAATTCAACGGTAAAAATTTGATTGAAATCGGATGAGAAATATTGAAGTTATGAAATTTTGAAGTTTTGCTAATTTCTGCAAAACATTTCATGTACAGTGGATATGAATATGCAAATGAGTGAGCTGACCATGTCATAACCTCACAATTTTCCATTTGATCGTATACAAAAAATGACGAAAATTCAATGTATCTGTCATTGAAGTCTGAAACATGATGTTATTCCTGGTTGAATAAGTTCAGAATAGTGATCAGTTAGATATACCAAGATTTGAGCCTCAGGCATAATTGCGTTTGAATGGAAAAAAATGGAAATTTGAAAAATTTATGTGCAAACTATATGGCAAGTTGTGAGGGGATGACATGCTCACTTTGCCATTGCATATTCATATTGACCATTCAAGAACTGTCTCCTGAAAAATTAGCGAAACTTCAAAATGTCATAACTTCCTTATTTGTCATCCGATTTCAGTCAAATATTTACTGTTGAACTTGTAAGATTCTACTCTTTTTTTATCAGTCTAACTTGTATTTGGACTGGATGTCCCCTTTAAAATTCCATAGCCTTATTCACGTTGCCCCAGTGTTGCCACTGGCTCCAGTAAACCTATTTTCACTCCAGACCAGAATAATACTTCATCACTGAGGTACATGTAGTCTATAGCTCTCTTAGTCTACCACAATGAGTTTTCTTGGGAGCTGAACAGAGTCCAGAAAATTTGAATTTCTGGACTGATTCTTTTCCTCCACACTTGCCCTTTCAATCAAGTTCAGGCCACAGTAGATGGGGGGGGGGGGGGGGGAGAGGCTACATCATAACACAGCAGCCATAAGTGATTCCCCCACTGTCTGCTACACCCCCACCCCCGTCCATCACACACCACTAGAGGGGGTGCTCTTAAACTGCGCATGAACTCCCGAGTCCTCGAGCCCCCGTCGCACTAATTTCGCCGGCCCATCGATTTTATGTGCATTAGCGGAGCACGCGCAGTGCGGCACAAGTGGGCGACTCATGTGGAGGATGGATCTGTGTGACACTTTGACGAGAAAGAATCATCAAGGAGATATGGCCGTGGAACAGTGCGAAAGAGATTTGGTGCGAAACAGGCAGATTTACAGACAAACCACTACGACAAGACATAGTCCTTTTCATGGCAAATAATTCATGATTACAATCATCACAATCATCACATTTTTTGATGTTACTACTTTTATCATTATCATTATCATTATTATTATTATCATCATTATCATCATCATCACATCTATCATCAGTAATTATGATTATGATTATGATTATGATGAATATCATCTATATTCATTATCTTTTCTTTTATCACTGCTACTTCTACACATTTTATCATTATCATCCACATCATCATTCATTCGGCTTTTCAAACGGATGAGATAATTCTTTCCTCAAGGTGATGCAGTGAGATTCTGCTAAGCTGCCAGGCCTAAGCAACTGACTGCCAAGTGGATATCAATCTTGCCATAGCCACAAACTGTTTACTGAAAATAGAAAGTAATCAATTATAATTCTATGTGAAACTGGGTCATGGTACATCACCCAGTTGTACTTGAGAGCAATCTTGAATAATCAATTACAGTGTACCAACTTTTTTTTAATTTTATAGATTTATGGATAAACAATTTTTATTGCACGAGAATATAACTGGTCCCCAGGCTGCAAAACGGGTGCAGCTACTAAATCTTCGACTGACAGCATTGCAAATCTCATGAGAGGAACTTTTACGTCTTAGGGGTGAAAACATCACTATGGCCTTGAGGAAAATATGATATAATATTGTCTGAACATGAAATATGTCCATGTCCATGTCACAGTCCCTAACAAGCACTAAAGGATCCCAGAAGGAAAAGGGTTTTATATTGCCTACCAGGCATTATAATGGTTAGCCTATGGGATGACTATTACTGGCTTCATCATTGTCTTAAATGAGACAAGTAAAGATAGGAATGACATCACGTAGCAAAAACTGTGTGTTTGCACAGCAATAGAAGAGTGCCTCGTTAGGTAAGCAACTCACACGACTCTTGGTTTACCCTGCGAGATAACATCTACAAAATACTGTTCAAAGCATTACATGGTTAAATGGCCCACTGTTTTGGGCATTTTTTGTTTAAATTCTTTATTGCATCCATGTGATACACCATGATTGTTTTCATAATATTACCCAGGACAAGGCAGGCAATTCCACACTAAACTCGAAGAACTGTTGAGTGAACAAGTTCAGTGTGATGCATACAAAGTGTATATACTGTCAATGTAACAACTTACAAATGAACTGGATATCTACGTGTAATATTTGTCTCCAAAATACTTAATAATGACAGGAAAGGAGAGCACAGCAAACACTTACTATGATACAGTCATTTCTCTCTGACTTTAATAATAAGTAGCAGGGGCCATCATCACACTTGAAACACACTGCCATGCATTCACGTTTCATCCGTGCTACTGTGAGGTGTACTGAGGCGGCCATTTTGTTTCAATTTTCCCCTCATTTCTTCAAGAGGTTCTGCTTGTTTGTTTGCTGACAGCTAATGACTGGCTGTTGACAGATATGGTTTGTAATGTCCCCTGCCAAGTGTGACCATCATTTTCCTACTTTCCTTTACAGCATAAGAGGAGGTGAGAAAACAAAGGGGGGATGCATATGAGCACATAAATGTATATCACAAAAAAATCTCTGCACGCAAAATTTACAGAAAACAAAATGTGACTCAAGAATTCAGACGGTCGATAAAGACAAGAGCTGGAATGCACTCAGACCCACTTGTGGAGGGGACAGTTGGAAACTACTTTTTATAGAGTTTCAGCTTTCATTAACAGGTTCGCGATATTGGAGGGTCAGACAATATGCTGGTCCTATATACCAGGCATTTTTTTAATAGCCCAAGATATTAATAAGGTTGAATCTCTAGGAGTGCATGAAAGTAAACCTAAAAGTATTACATCATTTGGACAAATTTTGTGCATGCTCTTCATTTGTAGTTGTTGTTATTGTTATTATAGCAGTTATAAAGGATGAATCTACACATAGACACACACACACACACACACACACACAGTTTCCATTACTTCCAGTATTTTGAACTTGTTTCAGCAACTGATTTTGGCTTCCCACAACTTATGATACAAAATAACTATAATCTGACAGAAAAAAGCACCCATTATCTCAAAGTCTCATGGACCTTCATTTTCAGGAAAAAATTCACTTCCTACCAAATCATGAATGTGACTTAAAGGAGGCTGATTACAACACAGGCAATTTAACCGCCAGAAAAATTAGCAGGAACAGGCCAGAGTTTTGACGCCAGCCCAAAATCTGACACCCCTTGTTAGAGTTTGCGGGCGATCTACCCTAAAAGCTGATAGCAATTACTCTCATTAGCAATCCATTCCATTTAAGAGGGGGGGGGGGGGGGGGAAGGAATTCCATACAAACAAAAGGGAACACACATAACCAAAATAACCATCCACTATAGGAAGTGTGAACATGCCTCACTGCCATACAGGCTGTGGCAGTGTGGGTGAAGAAGTTGTTACATTTGTAGCAGTCTCAATGTCACCACTTGTTAGTGAGCGCGGCTAAACGCAAATCCCGTCTGGCGATGAAGATGAATTTCGGTGTAATTTTGCGCGGGCCGGGGCTGCCGAACCGGCAGGGGTAATGAGGACGGTCACAGTGTGTGACGGCCGCGCTGCCGTTCCCTCTTTTGGAATAATTCCTGCCTAAAGTGGTTCATAATTGAGACAAGTGCCCTGCATCCATGCTTGCACCACTGAACATATTATGACCGTTAGAGCAAAGAAAAAAAGAAAAATCTTATTTTTCTTCCACCTTTCATCATCTCATTTTCTTCAATCTTTCTCCATCTTAATCTGAGTCTATTTTTAGATGTTTTTGGCCTTATTTTTCCTGCCTTTTTGTGTGCTTTTTTGTTCTCTCCTTCATACTTCACGTCTATCCATCCCTTTATTACATGTACCTCCACTAAGGAGGTTATGTTTTTGCCAGCATATATAGGTTTGTTTATTTGTTTGTTTGTTTGTCTGTCTGCCTGTCTATCTGTCTGTGTATAAAATGATTTGGAGAAAACTTACAGGAAAAGTAAATAATGACACAAGGAACAGACTATTACAATTTGGCACTGATCCGGGAATTTTAATGAATTTTTGAAGGATTTCTTATCTCTTGGCAGACAAGGTCAATAAACTTGGGAGTTCAAGATGTATCTGAGTTTTGCATACGTGCACTAAAAAAGCGCATGTTCTGCATGGGCGAGGCGGCATGCAGTTGGAAGCAGATGACTAAACAAGAGGCTTCTATGTTAGGAAAATAGGCAATTTTCAGCATGCATGTATGGGTAGAAATGAGCGGCTGGCTTGGCGGAGGTCTGTTTTCTCTGAGTATCTTCCAAGTTTAGGAATATATCATCTGCATTTTTCTATGCCCACAAGTTAATGCATATTCTGCTCGGTACATAAATCCACTGCCCACAGAAGCATGGTTGATCCTGTACAATGTCTGTGAAAATTTGAGCATCTTGGAGGGAACAGGTTAATATTATTCTCACTCTGAAAGTGGTATATTTCACATTATTTTGTTGAGATATGGAGTATATAATAAACATATATATATATATATATATATATATATATATATATATATATATATTGCAGGCTTTCCACACACACACACACATCATAAAATTAGATAAAAATGAGCAACCAGAAATTCCACCCGCAACTTAAAATTTCAAACTATTCATCAATTTCATTGAAGAAAAATTGTGATGAATTACTTGTTAGAACTAAATTGCTCTATTGTGGGCACTGATGGATTCCTTCCACATATGGCAAATATACTAGGGTTTTTTTTTCTTTAAAAAAAACTCCCCCACCCCCATTGGTGATACACAGGTGGTAATAATCATACATCATTCGGCTCATATCATAGCGTTATGGAGAGTTTGAATATCAGTTGACTGAGGAAGACTGAATTGATACGGCATCTTGCAGCCATGACAAAAAAGTAATCCATAGAGAGCCATTCGGGCAAGAACGCGGCATCGGTCTCCCATCCGTCTGACGATATTCTGCCTGGGCACAGGTGGTTGCAATGGCCCTTAATTCACTGGCGCAATTTACAAGCAAGAAGAACTTTGATGGGGACTGGGAGCGAATTGGGGTCAGAGTTGATGCGCGCCTTGAGATTAGCTTCCTTTATTGCTCCCTGGTTAAGTGCAGCCATTAGTAACCAGAGCACATTCATGTGCAGAACAACAACAAGGTCTTAAAGGGAAGCTGCACTTTTCACTTTTCTTGTTATAAAAACCTATCGGGCATTCTCTCACCCATCACCTGTGTCTTTTTGATGCTCATTGTAGCTTGTCTTATTTTTCTTTCTTTTTTTTTTCTTTTTTGTTATTGCAAGTAAATTCAAGGATATGTCCATTTCCCATTAGGGAACTAATGTCAAAAGGCACAAAGGACTAATTAAGACAGCTGTTGTCATTTCAGTTTGAACTGATTCATGGCTTTTATTTAGCATAAAAATTCTTACAGCATGTTAATGCATCCATATCTTTCAAACTTATGTTTGATTTATTAAAAGTCTTCCATAACTATATTTTGAGACAAGAAGAGAGAAAATGAATGCTCCATTTATATCAACTTTAACGTCAAACTGGACAATATCGTCAAGCATACTTTTTTGAATAAAAAGCAGGGAAATATGCCAGCAACGTTTATCACCAAGTGTATATTAGTGTATTGCATTATTATGTGTGTGTGTGTGTGTGTGTGTGTGTGTGTGTGATTTAGCACATCTCACAAGATATTTGTTGAAATGGAACTCAGCCAATTAGTGTTACAGTTAGAAAACCTACGGAGAACTTCATTCAAATAGATAAAGATATGATGCTTCTATTCATTCGGTTTGTTTGTAATTTTTTTTTAAGGATGGTGTCTACTGGGGAGCTGAAGAAATAAAAATCCTCTACGTTAGGCCAAGTAAAAAAAGACATTAGTTTCTCGTCCG
This sequence comes from Diadema antillarum, assembly GCF_040938485.1. Lineage (NCBI taxonomy): Eukaryota > Metazoa > Echinodermata > Echinoidea > Diadematoida > Diadematidae > Diadema > Diadema antillarum. The sequence goes on along the minus strand of NW_027271001.1, from coordinate 2,938,743 downwards.
GGTTTTTTGAGCAAGGCGATGAGGGAGGTCCTTACTATTTGATATCTTACTATTTTTTCGAGGATTGTCAAAATGAAAGTAATACGTGTTTCTCGTCCGGTAATTCTGAGAAAGGTAACGAGAGAGGGCTTTACTATTTCTATATCCAATTCATGAAATGAAATATCACTCTGGTAGCTGTGTTATGAGAGACCAGTTCCCAAGTGTATGTCTTGCCTGCACTCTGTGCATTTTCAAACAAATAGATTATGTACCATACTTGAAATGAAACTTCATGCATGCAGAAATACATTTGCTTTTTCTTTCCACACAGATGTCAAGGGATCTGCATTTCTTCACAGTAAAATTGTAGCACATTCAACTGGAAACTGGCTTGTACAAATGCAAATGGATGTCAAAATGATACTGATATGGCATTATAGCATTAAACATTTAAAGACGTTTCTTCATGTTCTAAAAAGACATTTGATAATCACTCATCATTTGGATGAGGAATGATTGTTTACCACACTACAGATGATGCGACTCACGGCCGTGTCCGTGAATTTACATGTACATCGTAAACAAAAGTATCCCGCAGAAATACGAGACAAACCAGAATCCGTGGAAAAGTTATTTATTTTGTAGATACACCCATCTGATAATTCTACATTTGCTGGAAAAGCCCATTCATTTTCTCTTCGAAATAGAACAATACATCGTCGTCAGATGCAACGTTACAGTGTACGGGCTTCTACACATTCGAATGTGTTCATGCGTGCGTGCAGGCGCTGACAGACCAGGGGATGGTACCGGTGACCGACCCTGGACAGCTACAGACACGACGCACACTTTGCCAATACGGTGCGGCACGACGGCCACTGCACCGGCACCGTACCTTGACACTGCACACACATGCACATACTGAAGTAGTCACAATGACATGAAAATGTATACAAACTCGATACAATCCTCACAAGCATTTGAACAGCACAATTCACGCTTGAAATATGAGAAACGGGAAAAATACGAACAATGCGCGAAATATGCGTGGAATATCAGCGATTGATCGCAAAAATGTTGCCGCTATCACGTTCACGACGTACCGAGTGCGCTGTACATCACAGCTACTAGCCCAGGCCGCGCCCGCCGCGCCCGCGCCCATCCAACTACAGTTCGACTGCTTTGTGGGTCATTCCTTCTTGCCGAGCTCGCAGTGTGAAATGCATGCGTTATAATTATACACACTACAGAAGCTACAGCTGTACTACCAAAGTAGAGGACGCAAGGCGGTATTAGAAATGAGACATCACGATTGGTAGGTGAATTGTCGATTTCTTTTTCGGAGGCCGAAAAAATAGTAAATATCAAAAAAGTCGATGCGGCAACTGAAAATCGATGCGGGCGGGGAGCGGGCTGGGACGAGAATTTTGAATTTCTTGGTATTTTCAGCGCCATTTTGAAAATAGTAAATAGTAAAAAAATCGACGCGGCGGCCAAAATCGATGCGCGCGAGGACGAGAAACTGGTTTCTTTTTTTACTTGGCCTTATATCAGACAAATATTTTCTGGACGACAGATCCCCTTCTGATTTGACAAAAGAAAAATCCTTCAAATCTTTATTGAAATCATGTACATAACCAAACTTTTTTTCTATCTTGAACATAAGAAATAATATAAATGTCATGATCATGTAAGGAATGTTACCGTCAGTCACAGGACTAGGGCAATTTTTTTGTTGTTGATCACTGAGAATATCCCTATTTTAGATGACATGACATTGACTTTATGAACAAATAAATATCTGCAATAATTGTTCAATAATGCTCAAATTTTTACCAGTGTATCTTTAATCTTTAACATGGATGAATTCTCCTTCAATTTGTTATTTCTCATTACATACATGAATTAGCGACTCCAACATTAATTTCTAAGCAGTCTAGAACGTATCCTGTCCATTCATTCATGGAAGCGAATCCCACTCAAAAGATCTTATGGCATATGAAGACTTTATTACCACTTTTAAAGTATAGTAAATAATACAGTTGAATGAGGTTTCATATGAGTTGTTTTAAAAAGGAGACTTTTTTTGGTCAATGCAGACAGGTAGCACAAAGAAAGTAAACTTTCAATTTTGTGGAAAATGTTTGTTCTTTAGTCATGCATTTTCATTGGCAGGAACTTACCTGCAAGCATTTCATATTATGCCTAATTTCTACTGATTATGACCACAAACGAAGTTTTAACAATTATTTCTTGTGACTTGCAAACACAATCTATCAATAAAATTAGTTAGCTAGAGGCTACTACGTTTCAAAGCTGATGTACCTTGCTTCATCTAAAAAATTTATCCATGTTAGTCCCACAGCTTATGTATGTTATTCTGCAGTAATGTAATGTAGACAAAGCGAATCCCCATGACAGATAGAAAGAGAAAAAAAAATGAGAGAAGCAGACCAAACACCAAAATCATCACTTGGGACTACAGGCCCAGAGAGTCTAACACTGTTTAATCTTATCCCTTTGCATCAAGAAAAACAAGTTCAGAAGCACTTAACAGGTGTCCAAACAGCTGGCCACTGGTATTGCTTTGGTGAAATGTCCATAGACTTGAATGTGCACTGAAAGGCCATTGATTGGGCTAAGCGACTGACCAGCAATGCATTATTGTCAGCTATGGAGACATTGCATTCATAAGAAGTGCATCTTCGCTGGCCCAAAATCTGCTGAAAAATTCCCAAAGAGACTCATGAAATGAGCTTGCAGTTTGTGTACTTCTCTTCATCAGGCCAAAGCAGTTGCTTGTACATCTTAAAGGAATTAGCTAGTAGTTAAGCACATACACAGCACATATGGGGTGGTGTTGTGCAATTCAGAAGTTTTGAGAGATATCTGACAGCAGGGGGTCTCTTTATTAGCAGGGCCAAAATTGTGTTATTAAGCACAGCTTGATGAATGTTAACACATTGTGTGTGTATGCGAAGTGTCTATACACAATGCATATAAAATCATCACAACACAAGACATGCTGATCTAACACAGGTAACATCACATACACAATGAGATGAAAACGTTTTTTACGAGCGCGTCTATGCTACAAATTAGCATGCTATTTCCCAAATAAAACCAAGTTTCAATGAGACAAAATAATTAATTTTTTTTTCTTAGTCTGTTTAGTCTTCTTGCATGTCCACTTGCAAATAGCTGGCAATTTTTCTAATACGGCTAATTTGCAAAAACTAAACTTGGCACACTTCTTTGAAACAAGACACACACACACACAAACACACAAAAAGAACCTAGGCTGAAAAAGACACACCTCATCTCAACTACGGCAAGAAAGAATCTGCCCTCAGTTTGCACGGCTGATGTTAACACCTTTAGTAGGGATTGCTTACCTCATAGTTTGTTATGGCAAGTACCATTAACAAGAAGGAGGAAAGGAGGAGGAAGAGGAGGAAGAGGAGGAGAAGAAGAAGACGAAGACGAAGAAGAAGAAGGAGAAGATGAAGCAGAAAAAAAGCAACAGAAGATGGAGATGAAGAGAATGTCAAAGAAGGTGATGAAGAACAAAAGAGGGTGGAAAAAAAGAGAATAGTCTTTACCTAAAATTCTTAACACATACTAAAAGCATGGACATGATTGCTGATGTGTAACTTTCATATTTCTTCAACATACGGCAGCATACATATGGCAGCATACTGTTAGCTTCACTACAATGAGATCTGTAACTTTATGCTTACCTTTAATCCTACCTTTCCTCACTTTGGTGCCTGCTGTTGATATCATGAATTTGTGCCCTGTCTTAAAGGGGTGCGAGTTTTCATTCCTATTATTAGTTCTTTCAGGAGCTCCTTCCATAGCTACCAATACTATGAATATTCCCTACCGTCACTCTGGGTATCTATAGCTCATTCTACTAGAAAAAAAAAATGAAAACATAATTTCCTTACGAGAAATCAGTTTTTCCATATTCTGAATTGTCAATATTTTCTGACCGCTTTGAAGCATCTAATGTATGCTTGAGGTAGGGATTTATCAGCTAGAGGTACTAGTAAATTGGGTCGTTGCATTATGTACCCATGAATTATGATTCAACACTCATTCATGATTGATACATGCACTTTCTGACCCTTTAGACTCCATTTAGACCCATACAAAGCATACAGATGTGGACAGACCTTCAAGGACAACTAGCCAGTGGAGATGTCCTGAAGTCAGTGAAGAATGATGCCTTCTAGAATGGAGGACTGTACATTCTTCAGCATCCTCCTGCCTTTTCTACCCCATCCCCATCCCCAACACCATCTAAATCCCTCCCATCCTTACCCCCTACTCCTTCGCCTCCCCAACCCCATCCCATCAACCATGCACCCTCCTTAAGACACATAGTACACAGCAGAGCCAACAAAGCAAGCTCCACGCTCCACAAGAAGGTGATGGAGGGGGGGAAAACGTCTTCACAAAACTTAGCAGAGACAAGTTGACTTACCTGCAGATTGTTGAAGGTCAAGAGGGATTACACGGGTGGGGAGTGCGTTGTCGATGTCATACCATGGAAAAGGGCAACGTCGCCGGGCAGGTCAAACCAAACGGGATGGGGATTCGACGAAAAATACAACAAACAGACAGAAAGAGAGAGAGAGAGAGAAAGACAAAACAAAAGGAAAATGTTAGGATTGTTGAAGGGAAGCTAGGAAATGCATTTTTGAGTGAACCAATTGTCCCAAGTTTTTTCTGTAGTGACTGCCAAATCGCTTCCCTTCCCCCACCCCCATCCCCGGCACTTAATGTAATATCATTTTATTCCTTCTGTGTGCAGGGAGAATATTTGCTGCAAGTAAGTGACTGCAAATTGTGCTTGCCATTTACTCGTTGGCAGACTATTTACAAGAGGCTATCCCTGCATTTACCTCCTAATCAATATCTTTGGTGATAGCAGACTGGGGCTTTCCAGAAATAGCAACATGCAAATCCAACATGAGCTCCTCAAAGAAATTTTCTCGTCTGATGAAATCAAAAGAAAATAAGCTCCTGTAGTGAAACTCATTATTTCTAGAGAGGAGAGAATTGCTTGAACAAATGGCAGCAATATGAAAATGTCATATGAGAGAAAAAAAAAATCAGTTCATTTGCATGCACATGAAGGTATGTTTATACTGTTTTTCAAAATGGCACCAACACCGAGAGCTGAATATCATACATAGGATTAATGTAATGCCTTACGGGTATTGCCAATATCCTCATGAAATTGTGAGTTTATTTGGCTTTCATGTTTTGCTATACATGGGACATAGTCATTTAAATCATTATATTGGTCATTGAAAAAGCATCAAAACATTAACTTCCCTATGACTATTAGTTTTATTCACTCAGAATATCTGACTACAAAACACTTTTGTGCACTTTGCACAAATATATCTGGCTACATTAGTATACGTTTATTTATATTTTTGTCTTGAACTGTTAATGCATCACGATTAAGAGAAATCAATGACAGTACAAGAATACTGAAGACAGATAAATCACTTTTGCAGTGGGATTTATAATTGGGAGCTAATGAGTTGCATCTGCTATATCTTAATTCCTTTGTCTGCTCTGTGCGGTATTCACATCAGCAGTAGATATCGTGATAAACACTTCTAATCTAATTTGTGCGTGCACGGCTAATCGAATTTGCGTACAAAACTACCACTACGGGGCTACCTGCACTTCACGCACAAATAACAAGTCTCCTTGATTAAAACCAAACAAGAAATCCTTTTTAGTTTTAGGTAAAATGTGAATTTGTCAGTTTTAGTGTTTCTAAACCTTTGGGGCAAGCCTTTCTAATTTTCAATATACTGCATCTAAAAATTGAATTTTGGTGTCAGAAGATTAAGCTAGAGTTCACAAACTACTGTCCTAACAGTAGCCTAAACACTTGTGAAATGAAGATGGTGATCATTTCCTCCAAGATCATATGCATGTCATTAATCTCTGAGGAAATTAATCAAAATCAATTTAATGTTTCATGCAATATCTTCCTTCTAATCATCAAATATAGTCTTGGGAACCCTTACGGATATGTCATGTGATTTTATATAACAAAAGTACATCATAACTTCATTTTATTTGATACTCTATGCATGAAAAAATAATTGTTCTTACAGCCCGAGGGTTAGAAATGAATTGCCTGTAATCTCTCTTGCTGCTATCTAAACAATTATCACACAAATATCAAAGTGAACTCATTTCAATACAGAATACTCAAGAGCTGCAGGTCATACTTAATACCCTTACAAAACATCAGGATTTACAAAATAACAGGATTTTGCTTCCAAAACCCTCAAACAGATTTGCTTGCTTGGGGTTAGCCACTTCATTTCAGCACACATGACAGTCAAGGGTATTATGTTTTAAAAGCCCACACTGTGTAATCCGCAGACAAATAAGTGGATATCTCATCAGTTTGACAGCACCTTACAAAGAAGGCAACTCACTTCACTACTAAAATAGATACAGCAAATACATGACTAAGCCCCTCACACCCACACAATAATCATACTTTTTTCCCACCTCGCATAATTTCTTATCTAATATACATGCACGCACACACATACACACACAACACACACATATATCCACACATACAATACACACACCCACAACCACACATACACACACACACACACACACACACACACACACACACACACACACACACACACACACATACACTGCCCTTTGGGGAATTATTAGCCTCTTTTTTTTTTTAGACTGATTACACCAGAATCTATAAAGAGGAATATCTGTCACTGCCATGAGTGTATCAGTGTGCTTGCTTAATTATGCTTCCATTGGTGGGATTACTAATACACAAAGCCAACACTTTGTAGCACTTAAGACTTTCCACTCCCATTAACAATGGTGCTGTCAGGTAAAAACATGAATAATATCAACCTTCAGCAAAACTGGTATAAACCGGCACTTTTGGAAGACTCAAATTGCAGATGAGGTAATACGGGAGCACGAATGGATGCCTTCGATTCAAAGACCTACAAATGTCCATTAAATGTCGCCCCCAAGTGTCATCTGAAATCCGTACAACGTTTCGTCGTACTCACACTCTTTGAATTTATGGAACTTTCTTACAGTTCACTGTATTACTACAAAGTATGCATGTGGTCTCTTGTCATGATTGGAGTTCTGTAAAAAGTTTGATGTCCAAATAATGCAATCATAAAACATATATCAACTCTTTCTCAGACACTACGAGCCACTAGACCTAGCTCCTCTTGAAGATGTGAAGAATATTTGCCTGATTAATTTATCTTTACTAGTAGATCAAAGGAATATACATTTTTTCTTTTTTTTTTTTGCAGTAATGTATATCATGAATTCCCTCGGCATTTGTATATCATGAATTCCCTCGGCATTTTCCTCAAAATTGTTGTACTATTCTGACAGATTAAATCATTGATAAGTTCATATCAAGAGAAGACATCACAGAATTAGCCAAAACTTTAGAAATTCATAAAACTCTTGATATTGTACATCAAATATGAAGATACCAAAAAAGAATGAAAATTCAAATCAAGGACTTAGTGCTATTCAAAAAACAAAAACAAAAACAAATATATATATATATATATATATATATATATATATATATATATATATATATATATATCTTAATCTGTGAATGACTGAATTAACCATCCAAACTTTCCTATGGGACACAAAAGTATACAAATAATGGACATTACATATGGCATAAGTGAGGATTAAACCATCCGATAGTAACTTTGGAACAGTCGAAAACACACTATCTAGTAAACTCTCCTGTTAATATGACTTCTGTCACAGATAACTTGATATTCATGGAATACTTTTCGTTCTTTTTTTGTGTGTGTCCATTTCAACATCCTTATACAATCCAGTCCAAAAAGTTTGACAGCAATGTTCAACAATATCTTTCAGTTCTGTCCTTCTCTTCAATTCAGCTCATGTCCATAATTTTTCATTTTATCAAAAAACATAATCAATAGCACATACAATGTGAATAGAAGGAAACAGATCAACTAATATAAAATACCAGGGTACATCATCCTTTTAGTGACGATTACAGAGTGAAACACATTTTGAGTGTCAAATGATTTAGGCAATGGAGATGGGGGACCTACCAAAAAGATGGTGGGTTTTACCAGTTAACATATATACATAGGGGTGGGGAGTGAAATGCGTGGTCACAGAACAGACTTTGTATCAGATTTTCACATTTTGAATACTGTGTGTAATGAAATTGTTTTTCAAAACATTGGCATCAATCAAATGGAATACCACCCATTCATGCAGTATCGAATTATGTGGTGAGTAACTCATAAACTTTCATCTAAATCTTCCATTCTCATCATGCTCCTTGAATGAAAATGAAATACGGACGTCAAACAAAAGAGTCGGAGTAGTTACTTTTCCGGGCTCTGTAAAGCATGGCGAAGAAATTACACACGCAAGCAAAGAATCAATTGAAATTATTGACGGAGCTTCAGGTAGAAAAACAAGTGATCATCCATAATAGAGTCATTTCACGGCTTGACAGGTGAGATGTTGGCATCAAGTATTTGTATTTTCTTCCACTTCTTCTCTCTCTCCTTCAATCAGATGAGTGGGAGACAGTCGGTGTTTCATGAATATTTCATACAATCGCATCAATACACATGGAGACCAGCTACTGCATACCAAATAACATTTATGTTGCAGTCCTGATGCCAACTTCCAAACTAGGAGAAGATGAAGAAGAAGAAGAAGACGGGGAGAAAAAGTCAATATCATTCAGTTTTTCCAGTGCAGAACGACGACTGCAAAGCAGCTCCATTCCACAGCAAGGATCTTATCAGTGTAGATGCCACATCGGTTAAAAGCCTACTTCTTCCGTGAACTTCAATCCACTTTTACACAGCAGAACAGCACATCTGGCTTCATAATCATAATGTGTAAGGTATCAAAAGCTTACTGTACAATCAGAAACATTCGCAGCATGAAACTTTCGTTAACTGCCACAGGCATTCAATGCACTACGCAGAAAAAAAAAAGGTCACATACCGGTATACTTTATTTTCACAAATCTTGGCTCCTCACAAAATTTGCCAAACTTTCTAACACACACAACAACAAAAAATCTGGTTTTACAGTAACTGCTTATGATGTACTTCACTTTTGTTTACACACAATGATTTATGGGTGATTTCCCACTTGATTGTTGGACATAATACACTGATCTTTCAAATCACTAAAATTTTATATAATTACATTGTGAATGGAAGAAATAATTTCCTTTAACAATTAATTCATGTTTGTGCAATTATCACCAACAGAAATGGCATTTTTGGCTGCCAGGGTACAGATACGTATCACTATCTCGTCAGCCTTATGCCAAAAGGCCCTTAACACCATAGACTTTGTACACTATGAGTGCCCTTTTGGCATAAGGCCGACGATATTTCAAATGGTCTACACAAATACTGGACAGTGATTGGTCAAAATGCAATCACATGACTACTGCAGCAAGGATCGAAATCATTATATTGTGAGTAGTTACGTCACATCAGGTAATATAACTCCTGAATTTGACTGGCTGCAGTCAGGTGAGAATGAAACAATGTGTATATAATTATGAAGACCATACAATATAACAAATATTGCCTTGTCTATCATTGTAATATCACACTTGATGGCCCCTTGGGATTTATGCTTTCCCCTCCAGACAATATTTTTTCCCTCAGCGCTGTGCACTTTATAAAGAAAAAAAAAAATCATAAGCTCTTGGGGGAAAATATAATTCCAACATAGATATCAAGTGTTATATTACACATCTAAAAAGGCAATATCCGTAAAATATCGAGACCCTCTTCCTTTGAGACCACAAGGGTGAATAGAACAACAAAAAAAAATGATAGTAAAGAAGTAAAATCAAAGTTCCATACACAAAAACCAATAACACAATCTATATTCCATTACACAATGTATTCGTTGTTAATAAGGTAGTATTGATGAGATTTCTGTACGCGTACTCCAAAGCATGTGGTGCCTCAGGGCTTAGAACAAAATGAAGCTGAGCTTGCGTGGTATTTCATTCTGAAGACGTAATGGCCTCGTAAGTGGCAAAATGGATTCTACAACTACAGAAATCATAGCTGCTTAATGAGGCATGGATATACCAAGTAGCCAGGCTGTAAATTGTATCTGTAACCTGTGGGTGTTAAAGATCAAAGCTCATATCTGTCATTAATGAAAAAAGAAAATGTGGGCTGTTTGATACACGCAATAAACTAGCTGCAGTGACAAATTGCCCTACATCAACTTAAATAAGCTCAGAATTGATCAGTGTTTTAGTAGTAGCCATGATAAAAGAATGTAGGGCAGAAGCTCGGTGGTCTAGTGGAGATGACACCTGTCCGGAGATCAGGAGGTCATAGGTTTGAATCCTGCTCGAGTATACGCCCATGATTTTTTATCATGGCTACTACTAAGACACTGATCAATTCAGTGCTTATTTACATCGATGTGGGGCAATTTGTCAATCAGTTGCAATGAAAACATCTCAAGAAGAATTTCATGAATTTGAAAAACTAGCTGCAGTATGACGTGATAATATCAGGTGGTAAAAATGCAACAATTCATACTGCCAGAGACATTTGTACCAGCTTGAAGTAGATCCTTTAATCTTACAGCAAAAAATATATTTGATGTTGCTGCAAACTTTGATTGTACACAAGCTGAATGAAACAACATGGATGGAGCAGCAGATATTTCAATCAAATTAGATGAAAATTAAGTTTTGCCATTCCAGAGTTTCATATGTTTTGAGCATATTATAGTGAAATCGGTCACAGTCACAATATACAATTCACACAGGGCAATAATATCATGGATTCCAAAGACTTCTATTCCCTTACACACAAATATTTACTAAATTTTCTACTTTTCTTCCAAAATGGTATTCATGATACACAAATTAAATCCTTTCATGAAGTTTGTCTTGAATTTCAACGATTGAGTGATAAAGACTTGAAGATGAAAGGGCCACACTTACTAAATCATACTGACAAGAAGATAGGTTTGACGAAACATCTTTGTATAGAACAAAGGAAGAGTTCCAAAGTAATTAGTTTATTGCCTTCTAATTCGCATATGGGTCAATGCAAATTACATAGCACATTTACACGTGATCGGCACAAGATCTCTATTTAGGGGGAAAAAAGCAACAAAGAGACACACATTTATACTGTCTTCTGAAACTCACCTTGCCTTTCAATTCTTCTCCATACAAAATGAGGAGGAAAAAAAGAAAGAAAAGAAAACCACAGCCTGCATCTGACTACACATATGTAAAATGAAAAGAGGCGAGTCAATGGTGATACATCACTATCAACATGCCAAACATTCATTTCTTGAAAAAAAGACTGAAAATGTTTTGACCCAAAGACTGCCAAATGCATGGCTGAAAAACCACATGTTAGGGGGTGTGTCCCTTGCAGTTTGGTCAATGGAGATTAATACACCACCATAGAAGGCACCACATGCAAAAAGCAGTCAGCTTCCAGGGGTGTATTTAAAGGGAAACTACATTCCATATTCCAGTAGACCTTAACAAGAGAATAAGTTAATCCCCTTCCACAAAAATGATACCAATAACATTTCAATACAACTCATCAGAGAGTTAAAAACTTCAAGAATTTGCAAGCATTAAACATCTTAACCAAACATCATACAACTTCATATGAGAGGTTTGCTAATGTCATTTATATATCAACTCTCTCATTTTTTAATTTTCGTTTTTTACTGAAACAAAAATGAAGTCAAGCTGTTGCTTTATTTGATCATTCACACACGTATATATATATATATATATATATATATATATATATATATATATATATATATATATATATATACATTTTGCATCTGAATGCATGTTTTATGTGTGCATGTGTGGTTGTAACAAATTTGTAATCAACAAGTAATGTCAAATATTTTTTTTTTATGCTGTGAACATTCAAGTTGAAAAAAAAACTATTTATTTCTGCCTCACTGTATTTTCGTAAATGGATGAAACAAGACAAAAAGTTCAGGTGTGAGTTTCTTCAATTTGTCTCCCTCCATAAAGGAAATCTGTAAAGATTGCAAGTGCTGATCTGTAGATTAACAAAATGTCAGAAAAAAAGGAACCAGTGGGACTTCAACCTGTCATCTACTGCTTTCCGGGCAGCGGCACTACCACCAGGCGTTTCCTGGTTGCCGGCAGTGACACGATGAACATGGAACAAATACCCAAGCTCCGAAATTCTGACATTGTTATGTTAAGTAGTCCAAGGCAGACAAGGCATATTAATGATACCTCTGAATGATATCTGGCTTTCATTTAATATACCTTGTCTGCCTTGGACTACTTAACATAACAATGTCAGAATTTCGGAGCTTGTTCCATGTTCATCGTGTCACTGCCGGCAACCAGGGACAGCCTGGTGGTAGTGTCACTGCCCGGAAAGCAGTAGATGACAGGTTCAAGTCCCTCTGGTTCCTTTTTTCTGACATGTTTGTTAATTAAACTATCAGCAGTTGCAATCTAAACAAATTTCATTTGTAGAGGGAAACAAATTTCATTTGTAAAGGGAAACAAATTGAAGAAACTCACACCTGAACCTTCACCCCTCTGAATGATATTTAGCTTTCATTCAAGACAAAAAGTTATGGAAAAAAAAGTGTAAGGATACTGGAATATATTGCATGCATATCTGTGCTCGTGTATCTCACACACAATTTCAGCACAACCATCATCTCATATTAGATGCACTTTACTGGGAAAAAAAAAAGATTTAATATAATTCTTTGAAAGCAAAGAAAGGAAAAGGATGGCCAGGTAGCTGTCACCAAATGGGATAAAACTACACTGAGTTTGAAGTTAGATGGGTGGGCGCCGGTGGGAGGAGGGGATAAAACAGAGCCTTACTGATCTTCCATTAACCCACACAGAGATCTCCATTAAACTTGGGAAGGGGTTAACACAGTCTTTTTTCCTCCATCACTACAGATTTGCATAAACATAGAAAATACATGAATACTTACATCTGAATACTTAAAACCCAAGTTTGACAAAATCCTCTGGGGAAAGCAGCTTTTTCCTCTAAATCCTAATGAAAGTGTTTCTGACGAACACAATGGAAAGAGGGGTTAAAAAGGAATGTACAGTAACAGCACTCATTTCTAATGGGCAATGAAAAAAAAAAATTAGCACTTGAACACCGGTTGAAAAAAAAAAAGCCTCATTTCCATTAAAAGCAACATTTGCATCACAGTTTTGCCTGAAACCAGAGATGCCAAAAAAAGGCCTGATAATTCCTAACTGCTCAATATGCCTCCAGCAAACATGGGAATACACCTCTTGGGCCAAGTTTCGTAGTCACTTCCTCATATTCTGTCGAGAAGCTCTGAATTTGCATTTGCCTCCTGCAGAAATGAGTTCATTGTCCTTTAAAATGACAATCCCGGGGCACACACACACAGGCAGCAACCTTAAGTGGGTTCATTGTTCATTGCCATGAGACTTTGTTTTGCACCATACTAGATGATTACAATTTGCATGCACTAATCTCCAACTGTAAACAACAACAGTTGTTTGGTTTTCTTGAAGCTCAAATTTGCTTATTTTTGCAACATCAACAACAACAAAAAGAGAGAAGATGAAATGACAGGGGAGTGGTCCAAAAAATTTAAATTCTAGCACGTTGAATGGAAGACAAATACTAATGCAGTGCACTCCCATTGTAACATACATGGGTTTATAGAAATTCTCCTAGCAACAAAGTAAAAATTCAGGCCCCAAAATTATTACCTACATACACATACATCTTTATACACTTTACATTTCGGCTATGATAATAGAAAACTGGCAGTCCCAAGGACTTCATTATAACTGGAGCTGCCTGTATTGTGCATGAAGTGTTTTGTCAGATATTTCTTCTGGCAAACTGTTATAAGCTACTGAAATCCTTGCATCTGATTGGTTGACAGCAAATTTGTCGGAAAAATATCCGACCAAAATGCTACATGAAATGCCTCCCCCCCCCCCCCCACCCCTGATTGTAGATGCCCTCTGGTGTGAGGCACACAAAAGCGTCATCACATCCCTAGGCTAACATACTACATATGTGCACAAAGAGTTTCAAATTTCAACATATTACTGGACACACTGCTTTTATATGAACAGTACACACTCATATTTCCAAGAACTTGGGTTTTTTTATCAGTCTTCCATTTCATGTTTACAAGTTACATCCATTTATACAGAAAATCAGCTTCTTGAGCCAAATGTCAAGATTTCTACCCATCTAATGATATTCCTTATTAAACTAAAACATAATGGCCTCTTGATAATGTGTAGTGGCATAAATCTCGCTGACTGTCCAGCTCCTATCAGTAATGATGCTCCCTGGGGGAGTTAATCTCTTCTGCAGTTATTCATTTATGAAAATCATGCCACCAGTAGGCTCAAATACCACTCCTTCTGTCTTCATTATCACCCAATTACCTCCAGCATGAAATGTACTTGACCAACCTGGGGGCCCCATCACAGCACATGCCAACTGTCACCGCAAGCATATCACCTGACCCTTGCCGAGGCATCACATGACCCATGCGGTACACTTGACACAGCATTCCTGGCATACCGCACCACCCCCTCCATCATTCCAACATGGCTGGCCCAGGAGATAATTGATATTTCAATTAGCTCTTTTCCCCTTCTCACCCCTTCCTCTTGTCATATACATACATACACCTCCTCCTTTTTCCTTGTCATGCCATCTCCTTCATGTATTCCCTTTTTTACTGTTTCTCTGACTCCTACTTTTGTCTTTTAAAACTTTATTCTTTCTCTCCTACAAATGTATTTCTCCTTTGTCATGTCTTATTCTGTTTCAATTCTTAACCCATTGAAGATGGGTCCCAAGTATACTTGGGCAGATATCTTTGGGAAATCTTTTGGTTCTCATTGGGTTAACATTTCTTCTTCTTCTTCTTCTTCTTCTTCTTCTTCTTCTTCTTTTTTCTTTTTTCTTTTTTTTTTGGGGGGGGGGTAAAGATGGCACTGGACTTGGACATCAATGTGGAGATTTTCAGCTGAATTTCACTTTTGAATCTGTCTTTAAGATGTTTGGAGCATCCTCTAGTGGGTCTGGGTGTTCTTAACATCCTCAATTTACCATGGGATGAGAGGTGACAGTTTACCATGTACCACGGTACATCACTTCATTTCATCTCATTGAATGCTGTGATGTGGAGCCTCTCACGTCAGAGAAACCCTGTAATGCTTGCAGCTAAAAAATCTGCACCTCTACAGGAAACTAAACGAATGAGCTGGAACTCGATGAAAATGGAGGTTTCGAGAATGCTCCTTGTTTCAAATTTGCTCAATCCGTAAACAGCCTGACGTCAAAACTATGTCTGCGCTACCGTTTCATGACGACATTTCCATCAGCTCGTCAGATGTGCTGAGGGTGGGGAGGATGTGGATCTTTAGCCCAATCCAGGCACTGCCAATCTCTACTTCAATAGGTCAAAGGGCACGGAGAGGTTAAATGAAACCTTGACACTTCAAGCAGCCATTCCACACCAAGCTTAAGTTGACTGACATGAGTAGAGGGGAAATGAAGTAACAGAATGGCCGAATGTTTCATCAAAACTGGACATAAGATAGCAACAAAAAATGGAGGTTACACATACTTACATCCATCAAAGAATGCAATTGGTTTAGACAATATATGCCAATTAGCTGACACAATGACGCCATCAACTCCCAATTTCAAGTACAAGAGTGTCATAAGATGTTTCATTCAACAATACAGCAATGGCAACCCTCTACCATTGCTGCACAATCATTCCAACACAACAAAGAGTTGGTGCAAGGGATAGAATGTTCTCTCTTTGATTTTATGACTACCATGGCGATTTAGCGCAGAATTGTACAAATGCCAATGGGAGACATCTCATCTAATAAGTGGATATGCTTTTAAAAATGTCCCAACTCTCTTGTTTCTGGTTCAATAGTGATGAATGCCCAACCATTTCGTTCACTGGATTTCTGACTGGATAGCTGACATACCATCTTAACATGAATTATTTGTATATCATATATACAACACACACTGTCCTCCCTTGTCAATACAGTGTTATGCCGACACAATATTCATCAAGGTTCCAATGTTTACTTATACCTTCTCGTAACCTTCATCACTGAAGCTCAGAGATATGATATTTTACATAAGCTGGCTTAGAGACGGCTCAAACATACACACATTCATACACACAAACATACATGCACTGATCCCTTGCCGAATACAGATGAGTTTCAAAGAATGCTTTCACTATCTTTGGTGGTGTTTTGATCTTACACATTTCTGGGAGGTATTGTGGTGTAAATCACAGGGTACTTTATTGGCATTATTGAGGAGACAAAAGAATTTACATACAGGAATGGTGCACTTATGGGTCAAATCAGTTTCCCCATACACTCATCCCTGAAAGACTGACCTGGAAAACAGCACGGGGTCCTCCCAAAAAAAAAAAGCATTCCACAAGGAAGAGAAAGAGACAACCGACAAGCCAAATATCAACCACTTGGACCTGTCCCCCTTCCGGTCATTCATTTCGGTTTCACTTCCCATTTGGAGGTACCGGTGTTCCCTCCCCCGCACCCCCGACCATCCGCCAGCCTCCATCTTGATGCTAGAGCATCACGGTGCGGGGCCCCCATCCCCTTCTGACTGCCAGTCTCCATCCATGGAAACCTTCCATCAAATCATCCCCCGTGCTTGCCTCCTCCAGCAATCACCATTTCAGTCGTCTTTATTTCTTTTTCTCTCTCTCCATCCCTCTCTATCTTTCTATCACTTTTTCTCTCACTATATTTCAATTCATCTATCTTTCAATACATCTGTATATCTGGGCTTGTTTGGGTTTGTTGTTGTTGTTGTTTTTTAAGAATACTTTATATCCCATCATACTACAACAAGACATTTGCAGCCAGGAAAGGGAAATAAAGGGACCAGAAGAAGAGATTAGGTAGACAATGATGCTGATGATGATGATGACTAGATGAGGATGGTGGTGATGTTGTTGATGATGATGATGATGACTATTTTTCTCTCTGGTTACCCCCAAAGTAGGTCATTCTCTTTCAACTTTGTGCGAGTATCAGCCTTCATCATTATTTGTGAGCACTTCATCACCATTAGAACTACTTAGAAAACAGACAATCAGTATTCCACGAACTGAATAAAAAAGGCGCATTAAATTTGGCTTAAAGGTCACATGTCCCTTTTCCAACATTGTATATAATGAAATCTTACGGCAATACACCTCAGAATGTTTAAAAGAAAAATAAAGCAATACAAAGCTAACCTCATGTCACACGAGAATATGCTCCCCATTCGTAATGAGAATAACGGTTGGAATTTTTTCAGAGTCCGAATAAATTAACTAGAAATCTATAGTAGTGTTTCCCCTACCATGAGGGCAAACAAAAATCCAGTTTCATTATTCTGAGGAAAGGCCTGAACTGCCTGCCTTTACAACACACCAGCTTTTGAAAGGAATCAAATTATCAGGGTTGTAAAAGCAACACACAAACTTTATAGTTAGAGATTTTGAAAAAAACAAGAAAGGTCCACGAGATGGACAGGAGAGGGTGAGAGATACAAGGAGAGGTGGACAGGGAACATGAGAAGGGGACTGACCGGAAAGGGCGACAGAACTTGGGAAAGAGAGGATGATAAGAATAGACCAGCAAAAGATGGGAATAAAGAAGAAGAGGACACAGACACCAATAAGGACGGTCGCCGCGACGACAGGGCGGGAGGAGAGCAATGGCAGAAAGGAAAATGTGACAGATTCATGCAGACAGGGCAAAACATACAAACACGAGACAAACAAACAAACATGCCGTATATAATATGAGACGCGTGAACACAATCAAGCGCTTCTCTGATAGCGCAGAAGATAATTGGAGCAGGGCGGCTGGGTAGTCTTGGCAGCGCAGACAAGTTGTAGTTTATGACATTCAGATCACTGTCATAATTCTCTTCAATACAAGTATGCATCTCCCCTGACTGAAAGAGATAACTTGCAAAGTAAAATTCATCCATCTATACATACATGTACATAATATGTGCAGTGAGTTTTAATTTCTTATGCCAATATAGCATGCAGGAGATAAATGAGACATACATCTCCATTAATGGTAGTGAAAATATGGCATAAACTGTGCTTATTTTGGGAGTTATCTTCCACTATGTTAACATCTTCCATAGATAAACATTGATGATAATATCACCCAATCAATAAAGCGGGGGTGAGGGTGGGAAAGGGAGAATCATAAGTGTCAGAATTGCCTTTTCTGTACTCCTTGCTAGCAACAGAATCTTAGTAAACCTGGTTCCGTTTCATACTATAAGGTCAAGTGAGCATATATGGAATGTAAAACACTTTGTCCAGTGTTCAATATATCAAAGAATTTGAACCTAGCACATCCTGTACTAGTGCCCGCAGCACTCTCCCCTGTTCCACATAGTTTTCTTCATTTCTCCTATAGATGCTGCCTTTGGTTCCTGTTTTTCCACTTTCCCCTATAAGTCACACCACAGCAGTCCTAAAGAAGTATTTCCATTAATCACATTTCATTAGCACACTTTAATAGACATCCACAGGCGGACTTTGTGGGCAATAGGATGTTCAGGAGGTTGTGCACTTTGTGGCCACAAGGGGGTGCTATTGATCACTGAGTTAATACCATGACATCACCTCTCCATAACATGGGGCTTTTTAAGGAAGAAGCTGTTAAATGTAACAAATGGTCAAAGCATTGGGTTTGGGTAGGTACAAAGGGGTTCAATGACAGCAAAGATTTCATCACAAGGAAGTTAGAAAGACTTACAAAACACAAATTTTTTTAGCCAGTACCACTCACTTACTTTATTTAGTCACATTGATATTTTGATCCAATGTCCACATCAACCTCCAATATCTTTTTTTCTCTCATATATCTCATCAATTATTTTCAATAGTTTATCTATTTCCATTTTAAAAAAATGATTCAAAGCAGTACATGGGTCAATTTGACTTTCATCCAACCGAAAAGGACAGTTCATTGAACACAATACAAAATATAATATACACAAATGCTATTATAACCGATAAAAAAGGAACAATGCACACTTTGTTACGGTAACCAAAAATAAAGAAGTAATCATACAATGGAAAAGAGTGTTCCACTAAAATGCCAAGCTTGTAGGATGTGGAACACTGGAATGAAGACAACAGCAACACCAATATACCAATATAGAGATGAAGTCAAAGGAAAGACTGCTACAAACCAGTGAACAGAAAGAGTATAGTGTATTCAAAACACATCAAGAATTAAAGACTTCCAGGGAACATGACTGGAACACACACGGCCCTTTTCTCAGGAAGAATGAATGCTTCAGCTCAGTAAGATACCTGTAGTCTGACTTGCATGTCATGTAATGATTTCCATGCTGCCAGTGATAATATTGCAATAGCAGAAAAACATAGTCCGGGACATTCTAACTATTCAAACTTTTGAAACCATAAATGGATCTCTAAACAGCAGTGTAAAAAATCTCTATCAATGACTTGAATACTAAAGCAATCCAGAATGCCACCTTAGAAATGTCAATCTAGAAGCAGGAAAGCAAGCACAGCTAACAAAACTTTGCATTTATTCATGTCTACTCTGCAACAGACAATCATTTCTGGACTTCATGTCCTTTCAGGGAAAATCCAGGTATGTCAAACTCCCCAAACAAGAATGATTTATTCTGAAGGTGCTTGTATCTCAGAACCAAGAGTAAAATGTGATAATGTGCAATCAAAAGTTTTAAGTCAGCCTTAAAAAAAGAAAAAGCAAAAGCAAAAAGTGTTCTCCATTCTGATAAACAATCCCTCAAGATCTTGCGAACATCAGGTCATTACTGCCGACCCAGTTCTACTCCGGTGCCACATATAGCCATCTTTGGCCCCCACTCGCGGGTCACGTGATAATATACATGTAATCTCACAAGTTTGTGCTTATCATTCCTGGCCAAATGTGGATACTGAAATGTAATGCTGTAAACTGCCAGCAGCAGCCATAATATATAAAAGTTCAAAGTATCAAATTGGGATCATTTTCCATCACCCTTGCCATCTCGCATGTACCCCAAGACATACAAATGACAGGTCTGGGACGTAACAGATCCCTCCATTTCCACTAAAGATTTTAATATAGATCCATTTCCATTAATTCATTATGCAGGAGAACAAAATAAGATATTGGACAGTGAAGCAGTATATGTAATCACTTTTCAAACTAAGCAAGTGTAACAAAATACCAGCTTTAAGGATGTGCAACATGATGATGCGATGATAGATGGTCATTGCAAATGGATATGTAAAATGAGAAACTTGTTAACAGCAAAGTTTGAATTAGAACTAATCCATCCCAAGAAATACTCTCAAATGCAAGCAGAGTGGAAATCAGAGAATATAAGTAATGTAGTCAGGGATCTGTATTGCTCAGTGAAGAGATAAAACAGAAAGGAGAAAAAGAATAAAAACAGAGAGAGTATACAGTGCAGGGGAAAGAGAAACAGTGGGGTCAGGGGTCAAGAATGAAAAACTATCATGGGGGTTGTGCACAGACTTGGTTAAAGTGTACCAATACCCTGGAAATTAAATTTGTGTACAGCTAGAATACACAAAAAACAACTATAATTCACCTGTGATAGCCCCTAAAAGTATACATATTTAGATAAAGCAGATCATATTTCTACAACAACTTGGCACTTGTGCTCCACTCTTTAAAGTTCTACTCTGTAAGCGCCGGTACTGATATGTGCACATTCTAGCTAGACGCGTAGGTTTTTACGAATAATATCCAGATTCCATGTCGATCGGTTAGGAACATATCAATATATGTGTATATATACAGCATCGTATATTACTATCGTTCAAGATGTATTTGGGGGGAAAAAAATATCAATAGCGTGATCGTTCAATTGAAAGAATCAGGTGATCAACTAGTCTATTTCAAGTCATTTTTGTTTTTATATACTCTCTAAAATTTACATTTAAACCCCAATAAACATATATCAGACAGACAAAAAATTCTAATATTTTGCAGAGGGCACGTCTCAAGTACATTCTACAAATATAGTAAAGATAATACCCGTGGTATTGTAAACTTTAAGCGTCAACTGAAATCACTGTGTCATAATTTGGTTTTGTTTTTGTCCTGTGGTGGATATCTATTTAATGGGGATGATATTGACTTAAAACACTAAATACCAGCACATTTTCCACTGAAAGGTCAAATTGTTGTATTCCGATGTCATTTGCTAATATCTGTGTGGTTGTGTTCTGCTTATTTGTGTGCTGATTTTGATAATTCATTTGTTTAGGTTATTCATTTGCTTTACAAAGAAAACAAGTTTCCTTCAAGGAGATAATACACCCCCCCCCCCAAAAAAAAAGCATTGTCTTCCATCACATACATGACTATGAATATAATAGATCAGATATAAATCACTTTGATTGGAGGGGAGGCTAATGGGGGTGATCAGGGGGAAAATGCAAAGTTAACAGTAAGGCACATCTGTGTTGAGAAGGAATCTGTAGTATAACTTTTTCAAGTGTCATGGTACTTGTATGTATGGCATTGACACATTAACCCAGAAAAAGACACTGGATAAGATGATGAGAAAAAACATGGGATAAAGAGGATGTAAGTTTTAAAAAAAATGATAATAATGAAATAAAATAAAAAGGGAAAAATGAGGAACAATAAAAAATAGACACAAGCCAAAATCATTCAAAAAGAAATTTGCAAAAATGCTTTGACAGACAACAGAAGAGATTAGATATCTATTCCCTATGCCCTTAATCATAGTAACAGTCAGTAAGAACAACAACAAAAATGGGACTTTCAAACAAATAGAAAGTTGAAACAGGGATGGGGTGATTACTTAAAGGAGGAATATAAGAGATGGTTGGGGGAAATAGATGCAAAGGGGACGGGCATAGGTTAATGGCATACAAATTGCAGGGTGCCAAGAGGGAGCAGCGGTAACAGTAACCAGGGGATTAAATGGGCGAACGGGAGGATCGGAGCCTCCTGCTGGTGGAAGGTGGGATGAGCATGCCTTATTCATGGCCGGGCGTTAGATGGAGCACAGTGAGGTCCAAGGCAGTTAAGGTAAGGTGGTGTGACATGAAATGCTCCCTCCTGGTCCCACGCACAGCAACTTCTGGGCAGAGAGGAGGTGGCAGGGGGGTGGACATATTTTTGGGATCTTTCCCCTGTGCTTCAACAAAAGAGTTCTCCATTCCTTTAAAACAAAATGCTGCATTGTGACATGGAAAAATCCATCTTCTTGCCTATATTGTTCCTTTCATTACTACTCATGCAACCATAAAGCCATGAATTTAGAGAGACTTCTCCCAAGAATTCCACTTTTTTTTTTTTTTTGCTCCATCATTTGCCTGGATCCTTGTCTTCTTTTCGTACATTACAGTCACAAATATTCAGAAAAACACACTTTGTACACGCCCCCATGAAAAAGTTCCCGCTTGTGACTAATTGGCATGGAATAGTTCACACAGTGACACTTGTCTTACTTCTACCTGATACGATACTAACATTTAAAAAAAAATAAGCATACAAATATCGAATTTCCTATACTTTGTTCACATTAATTCATATTCTTTCTTGTAATATGCCAACATGCACACATCACCATTAAAAAAAAGGAGGGGATGTGCATTCCACTCTTCTGATTGAGAGAAAACATAATCACCCGTAAATCTCCACTGTTATCATAATTGCTTCAAGGCCAACTGTACTAACTGAAACACATTGAACACACAGATGAAGGCACTGCTCTGTGTATGAACTCTGAATTGGCCAATTAATGATGTGAAGAATTCATACCTAGGAAATGAAACACACCATCGGGTGCTTTGAAATCACTGTGGCACCATACAGTACTCGATCATCTTGATACTAGCTTGGCAACCCTCCCAACACTCAAAGGTAGCAGAAAAATTTACATATTTAATCATGTAGTAAGTACAAGGACAATTTGTTCGACGCTGATATAAGAATTCTATTAATGCAACAGATACATGTCATAATTCTAGCAAGAGTTAAAATTACATGCACAATTTGATTAAAACACAAAAGAATATATTTTGGTCACCTTTGCGTATCATTTTCTGATCATAATAACACAGTGTGATGAACATGTCCTATCACAGACAAACAGAGTATGGAGTTCAACCTTTCTCTACAATTTGTGACATCCCTGTAGAATTTGTAAAAGACTTATTATGTTGATTTAGGAAATTGTTTTATACAATAAAATGATCATTAACATTGCAAACAGGTAGCTGCATTGTTCTACTTCCTGTAGCCTAGAGCAGCTGGACAGATGTAATTCCTTTTCAAAAATGTTGCCAATTCACAGATTGCCATGTCTGTATGCTGAGTGGTATTATTTGCATGATACATGTAGTAGTTTGCAAGGTGACTTTGCATTCTTGTAATCAAATATCTTAAGGATGTTTGGTTGTTGTATATTAAGCTGTACATCTTCTTCTTTTTTTTGCCAAAAAAAAAGAGATTCAATGTGAGTGACTATTAGGCATTTTAGCAGTCATTTCACGTTTACTAATAGCTATTTAAAGATGCAATGAAACCTTGATTTTTCATATGTCCTTAAAAATCAAGGTGACAAGTTACGAAACTCTTTTTTTACATTGGGAAACATGCTGCTGGAGAGTTTTAGAGAACTGTTTATTCTGCAGGAGAAGCATAAGAAGAAGAAGAAGGAGAAAAAAAAGAGTTGCTAAACTACAAACTTTTGCAACTCTGCCGCAGAGCACTGCATCATCAGTTTAACTGGGCACGGATACAACTAGCCGCAACTGTACACCAATTGGATACGCTTGAGCCCCGTAATGAGAACAAAAGAACCGAAACGCTATCGCCCGTCATGTATGCCATGAATAAAGTCTTCGTCGTCGTAAAGAGCCCTGTCCGGCCCTTGAAAGGCTCTTCCTCTGCTTTGTTTTGTTGTGTGTGGGTTTTTTTTTCCCCACCACAATTTGTACCCCATACGAGGTAATCCAATGCAAAAAAGCGGCGTGGCGGACAGGAATGAAATAGCTCTTGGACGAGAACAGAGGTTGACATTACATCCCCTCGCAGGCAGGTCAATAGCTGATAGAGTAACTGTTCCCGGTTCGGATATCCGCGCGATATTAGCATGATTTAATACGACACGGGGGCAGTATTAAGACGCACTCATATCCTGAGGATGCCATTCTGTTTGTTTGCTTTCTTTTCTTACTTCTTCGTTCCCCCTTGCGGAGAGGGGGGAGAGCAATTGAGGGTACAAACAAAATGGATTTCACACAAACACCCTCAGGCAGAACCCTTGAGGATACAGAGCAGGAAATGACGCAAGGATGAAACACAAGACATTTAGCATGCGCCAGGTGCATAATTTTTCTCTTTATCTCGCCGGTTTTGTTCCTAATACTTGATAGCAGACGACACAGGAAATGCAAGATCAACTGCAAAACAAAATTTGAACACTCATTCAAACATTAAAGTTTTTTTTTTCCTTTTTCTACAACTGTCTATTCATTCACAAATATCAAAACAAGGTATTGTGGCCTACATTAAACAGTTTTTAGGCTATAAAAACTTGACTGAGTGAGATATCCTCGGTATATTTGTGGCGAAATAATTACCTGAAAAAAGTATTCCTAAAACATTAGTGAAATAGTGTATCTTATAGTTGGAAAGTTTTGTTTCTCTAATATCAGCCATCAACACAAAGTAACATAATAAAGACATAAATGCATAGCAAAAGGATAAAAACTTCATTGTGAATGGTCGGAAAGCTCAAAGATTTGAATATCATCAGGGGAAAAATACATACTGTGTTTAGCTGTTACTATTAGCACATATAATCAACAAAATTTTCTTTCTTTTTTTTCATGGCCAGCTTCACATATTTAAATTTGCTTGCGCATGAATAGGCCTTTGTTGTTTAACCTGTTGAGGACGAGTCCCGAGTATACTCGAGCAAGTGTCTATGGGAAATGCATATTGTAGCAAAATCAGCCCTTCCTCAACAGGTTAAGATAACAGTGATTACTCAAGACCTTTTGCCACTGAAAACATCTAGTTGACAGTCCCCAAAACACAAAATTTGTCCCAAAAAAAAATTGTATTCATCAACGTTGCTCACTGGGCATGATATTGTAGTAAAGTAGCAAAGATGATATGCAGAACACTCTGCTAGATAAAGAAAACTTACATGCCCTAAATCTAAGAGCTCTACAATATGTGTGAAGTCAGCAATAATGGATCTCGTACATCATTTTTAGATTTTATGTCCGGAGACATTGTATCCAGCACAAATAATCGGTATATGATCTGGCCTAAATGAATTTCAACCATCTTGTAATCAGTCCATGAATATTCACCAGCTGTTATAGTTAGAAGAGTGAGATAATCAGTCATATTCCAATCCCTACGCCCCCCCCCCCCATTTTATTCTGTTTTGTTTAGGCCTAAAACACATGCAGCTAAAATGGCCAAAGTAGACCAATTATGTCATTTGTTGTGGGATAACCTGCGGACGGCTTTTATTCAATTCAAGGTGTAAAGTGTCTGCCACACCAAGCCAGAATTGGATATTCCCAGTCGTAATCACGTATTCCAAGCGATCGAATGCCTATTCCATCTTCGACACTATACACTGCGGGGAGGAGACAAAACTGGGCCACAGAATATCACTTTCATTACTTCGTTCACAAAAGTTTCAGCTCTTCCCCTTTTATTTCTACACCCTCCCTCTCTCTCTCCCTCTCTTTCTCTCTCCCTATCTCTCCCTCTATCTTCTTCTCTTTCTTTCTTCTCTCCCTCTTATCTCCTACTTTTTCTTAATTTTCTCGACACCGAGGTACGGAGACAGCAGACGGCTAGGAGTGAGATTAAAGATGACAGCCGTAGAAGGCACGAGACAATGGGATGAGTAGAGTAGTAATGGGACACTCTGTTTTGACAGGGATCTATCGCGTTACAAACGAAGTAACGGCGAGGACTGTTAGGAGGCGAACTATGTCACAGGAAAGGTGAAGAGTTGAGGTGGTAGAAGGTGTGGTGGCTGATGATGGGAAGGAGCAGAGGGGGATGCGGGGAGGGGGATGCGGGAGCCAGGGGGATGTGGAAGGGAGGGGGAGGAGGGGCAGGAAGTTGGGGTCAAGATGGCTGAGTGCTAGTATCACGTAGGAATTGAGGGTTCTTGAAGTTTGACGGAGGAGAAGCACCAAATGCAGCATCACCCTCTTCCTTCTCCTCTTCCTTCTCCTCTTCCTCCTCCTCTTCCTCCTCCTCTTCCTCCTCCTCTTCCTCCTCCTCCTCCTCTCCTCCTCCTCCTCTTCCTCCTCCTCCCCCTCTTCCTCCTCCTTCTCCTCCTCCTCATCCTCCTCTTCCTCCTTCTCCTCCTCTTCCTCTTCCTCCTCCTCTCCCCCTCCTCCTCTTCCTCTCCCCCTCCTCCTACTCTTCTTCTTCCTCTTCCTCCTCCTCCCTTCTCTACCTCTTCATCTCATTTTCTTCTTCTTCTTCTTCTCATCTTTACCTCTTCTTCATCTCCTCTTCATCCACTCCCCTTCACCTTATTTTCATCTTCTCTTCCTCATCTCCATTCTTCCTCATGCATCTTCAGCCTCTCTGTCACTATCTCATTTTTTTTCTCTCCTCTTTATCCTCTATCTTCTTGTTCTTTTCCTCACCATTCTATTTTCATGTGACCAACAGAATCTCACTCTTCATCATGCATTCTTGGAGATCTCCTGAAGCGAGTGAACATGATTTAACTCATTGCTTGCAGAAATGAGAGAGTCAGTCATAACATTTATGGTATATTTCGGTATCTCAGAATTATTGATTTAAAAGGTCCACCGGGCCATGCAGTATGTGATTATCACACTCACTCAATCAGAAGTCAAAAATATAGTAACTCACTTGGGAGTGGAAATGTTAGTTTTTGAATTGTTGGGCTGGTTATTGTCTGATCACCGTGCCACTCTAGAGTCATATATAAATAATTATTTTCTTTTTTTAATCTACCTCAAACAGCAGAGGGCTGGCCTGTCAGCCTTGTTCATTTTAATAAGAGAAACACTAATGCCCACGACCTTGAACCAGGAGGCATGCAAACCTTCAAGCATTCAAATGATGAAGTAGCATCTCATTTAAAAAAAAAGTGCAAATAGGTTCATACGAAGCCGTAAGAACATGTACACAACTACCTGAAACACTGTTAATGGGAGATATAAAATCACATTTTGGTATGGGTACCCCTTCTCATGTTCAATCAATGATACAGACCCCATTGCAATCAAGGAGGTATGTTCAATTTCAGTGTGCAACAACACAAGAAAGGGATATGCCACATTCACATCATCACAGCTAAGAATAACTCATGTTATTGTTGTCTTCTTTCATTCTTTTTCTGGAAGTTCGAGGAATCACAACAACATCATACTGCAGACACTTAGGCCCGAATTCACGAAGGTGGTACAATTGAAACCATGGTTTAAACCATGGACAAAGACCGTAGTTTTGAATGGGGTGCCAAGTGTCGCATGGCCTATTTCGTTACGAAATCAGTCATTTCGTCGATTTCGTCAAAGAAATGTTAACATTGTGTCAACGAAAAGATCATTTCATTAAATGGTCATTTCGTCGACGAAATGGCTGATTTCGTAACAAAATAGGCCATGCGACACTTGGCGCCCCATAAAAAAACTATGGTCTTTGTCCATGGTTTAAACCATGGTTTCAATGGTACCACCTTTGTGAATTTGGGCCAAAGTGTTTTGTAGTGCTAATTGATTTTCATGAATTTTGTGAGTCAAAGGATATTCACAAAATCAGTAAATTATAAACTTGGGACTGCCTCCTGCATCACAAAATGGGCTGAAAATTTTAACAGCATATCGATTGTCTTTATATATCTTGTCTCCAGGGTGGAGATCACTAACTCTTATCTCTTATTCTTCAACGGTGAATTGAACTTTTTCCATAATTATCTTACCAGTCCTACTTTGTTATACTTGAGAAACCCATACAATGATATTTAACTGCATGCAGGTATTCTCTAGGCACGACACCGATACATACATAATTCTGGAGCACGCAAGGAAAAAAAATAGCCTCCTTCTTCGCTTGACATGATTTTAGTGACAATCATCCGAAGGGACATTGACTCAAAGTCAGATGTGATCTTCATTACTCAGGTAATCAGGCAGGCATGAATAAAAATGAAGAATAGACACAAACAGATAAGAAAAAAATCTCAGAAATCATCTATGCCTAAAAGCAAAGGGCAAGGCGCACCGTTTCTATTGCTTCTACTGCGGAAAATTTGCACATGACTTACATTCCATACATCGGGATTAAACACTCATTACCATTATCGACTCGTCCAGAGTCGGAGCCGCTAATCGAGCGGAAGATTCTCGAGGAGGGCTAAACGCATCCTCAGCTGGCCGAGCTGTCAGCATTCTTGTTTACAGTCTCATAAATTCACTTCAGTAATTGAACTTTCCCTCTCTACTATTTGTCGCTCTATATCTCTCTTTCTCCTCTATCTATTCATCTATCTGTCTTTCTCTTTTCCATTTGCTCAATCAAATTCAAATCAGCTACATTTCTGTTTACACAATCTACTGCCTTCAAGGATTGTAGTCGTTCCTATCTGAGCCATGTATTATATCTCACTCTTACAGCCTTTCACTCCATACTTTAAAGGTCTCTCAGTATACAAACTTTGTAGGGGCCTACATGGAATCAGAGATACAAAAATAAAATAACATGGTTTTTGCCATGAAAATACAAAATGGGACCTAACAGACTGTGCAAGTGGCATCAATACAAAGTGGTCCCATGCATCTAGCAAATTCAAAAGATGAGTAAACCCAACATTTCGTGAGTAGAATGGGCCAGTAACAAATAACCAAAAACACTAGAAATTCTGAGAACATAGCCAGTCTTAAATGATCGGGGAAATCTTTTAAAATAAACGTCTTAAAATGTTTTCATCTTGAATATAAATTGTAGAGATGAAGGACACTGAAGTTTTAAAATGGAGGTTATAAAGGTATGTAAATATGAATAGCAAAGTTAATGCATCCCTCAGAGGGACAGATCAATGGTGGTCATAGTAAGTTCCTGGATCACAATATCTATTCATAAGAATTTGTGAAGAGCATCTAACCAAGATGACAAATTTGCCCATATAATAGGTGTGTGTGTTTTGTTTTGTTTGTTTGTTGTTTTTTGGTTGTTGGTTTTTTTTTTTGTTTTTTTTTTTGGGGGGGGGACAAACTGATCTTTTATAAACCATTATGATTACCCCTATTATATTTATCCTTGATAAACAATTTGTGTTATGATACATAGTTCTGATGTCAAGCAAATTTTGCAAGCGCCATGTGGAGGCAAGTCTACAAACAGCATCAACTTGAATAGTCTACCTTCCAGACAGTCCATTCAACGATTTTTCACAGATCCTTCATCTTCCTCTCCCAAACCTCCCACCCCACCCTACCGGAAACTCTGATACCCCGCCTCCCCTTGCAGCACGCATTCCGCAGTCGGCACAGTCTGGAAGGACGATGATAAGACGCTGACAGAGCGATACGCTTGACGTGGGAGAAGAGAGCATGTTGGAGTACCAATGAGGCGGACGACGCGCGGCATGAACGTCGCATCCATCACCTGTCCCTCTGACACCACATGGCGGCGGTGACGAATGTGCGACGACCGACATGTATCCATCTCTTCCTCCTCTCCATGTTCCTCTCCCCTCCATGCTTCCTCCTTTCTCGTCCCTAACCTGAGGCGCCCTGCAAAAGTTTTACTTCTGGGCATCCAGCCTCGGCTTCTCTCGGGGGGCCCCTCGCTGCTGCCTATCCATCCTTGTTACTTCTCATTTTGTGTGAATTCCTGCCACCTTTTTCTACATCTGTACCAATTTGTTGCATTTTGTCCCCAGGGTCGGAGCATAAACATGAATTTATCTTCATGCACCGGTATTTATCTACAACAGAGCTTATATAAACAATACAATCTGAAATCTGTGCATATACACTCAAACAACGGTGCATACATTCATACAGAATATTTTATACTAGCAATCCAAGAAATTCAGAGTTTTCCGCTTTGATAAATTAAATCAGGTTAGACATTGTACACTTTCTTACAGGGAGTCTTTGCAATCAAGAGTTTCAGCATGCATTGTACTTGTGTGCTACATTTTTAAATATGTCAACTTGAAATCCCTTGTGTACTTTCTTCTATTAATGATCATTCTCATCTTTTACTTTTGTTTTCTGATGAAGTTTAATTAATTCTCCTCTATCCTTTCACTTTTTTTCTGTCTCCCCTGCTTCTCCACCTCCACCTCCACCTCCTCCTCCTCTCTTCCTCCCCATCCTCTTCCTTCTGTTTCCTGTCTCCATCTCATCTTACAATTCTCCTCCACCTCCTCCTTCTCTCATGTTCTTCATCTTCACCTCCACCTTTCCTCATCCCTTTCCCCTCCTGATCTACCTCTTCCACTCCTTTGTAGGCTCTGCCTCCACCTCCTCCCCCTCTTCCAATGTGTTCTCTGCCTCCACCATTTCTTTCTCAATCCTCCTTCTCCCCACCCCTCCTCCTCCTCCTCCTACTCCTCCTCCCTCGCCTCCTCCCTAGGTAGGACTCCGCAATCTTCGTCTCTGACACTGAGGTTGCCCTCACTTGAACTGTCTCATTTTCTAGACTCCACGGCAGTGTGTTCTTTCCTGATTAACCGCCAACTACCATGTTTGTCTGGATAATCCTACCCCTCCTGCCCTCCAGGGGTGTGGATCGAGTGTCCCCTTCCTCGCCTCGCCCCAACCCCATCATCTCCCACCAATCACATTCAGATTGTCTTATTACGCTGAAAGGGAGAGACTTCGTGAAATGCTGTAAAACTTGTTGCTTCCAAAATATGATGATATTCCAGCAAGCTCTGTACTGCATGGCATGCACAGCTCTCCCAAGCATGGAGGCCCCTGAGGCCAGAAACTTGAATCGAGTGGTGTTTAGGCAGGATAAACTTACTGTTAATGTTTCGTTGCAATCGTTGTCGCGCCAATTTTACTTTACTTCAAGGCACACAAGAAAAATACGGACTCTGCTTTCAAAAACATGACAAGAAAGAGACTTCCAACCCTTCCAACATCATATTCGATGTACAAGTTGAGTTAGCTTATCTTTGTCTTGCAGAACAAATGATGCACATGACGTGCTGCATGGTCGCTATGCAATGAACAATCCAACAAATAGTTTGTATTTCTACAACTTACGCATGTTCTTCCTCTAAAGGTCAAAGGGCTTGTCTGTTATGTCTGTTTTGTCTCCTACCAAATTATTTTCCCACCCAAGGTCTGCCCTTCTCCTTCTCTTCATTCCCTGCCGTGCCAACCGCATTCGTGTCTTATGAAAACAGGGTTGAGAAGGATGCGTGAGTGTGTGCCAATTGAACCCAGGAAGAGCGTTGGAATAACCGCTAAAACACTTTGGAGTAAAGAGCCACGTGAAAGCATGTACCTAATTATGTTCTTCATCTCAATCCCCGTTGCTAATGATGCTTCAATTGTCATTTTGCTCCTTAAACAATATCGTTACTCCCCATAAAAATCAAGTTTTGATAAGATAAACTTTATCTCCAAATGTGAAATATGTAGGCATCCAGTTTGAAAATATTTAGAGGTTGGAAGAAATACTCAGGGGTAGCTAGATGTCGTAACATGACACTACGAAAATTTCCTCACAGGTGGAGCATGCTCTCCCCCCCCCCCCCCTTTCTCTCTCACACAATTGTACCCTCTCCTGATCAATCTCCATGTCTTTCCCCTTTGATGTATGATCTCTTCTATCTGTCTCTATCAAATACAAGCCTTGCTCACAGCACATTGCTCTGCAACATGGCCTTTAGTCTCGTAGTACCGCCAGTACTGGAGAGAAAAAAAAGGTATGCAAATGGGCAGGTAATTCGAATGAAATGAGAACTCCCTGCACACATGAAACAATGTGCGTTGGACTGAGCAATGAGACAATCACTGCACCCATGGCGATCTCTATGTAGTACCACTTTCTCAATATCAAGGTTGAATTTACCCTCATCCCAACCAGTGATTCTCTCAATGGGACTACTCCAGATTGAACAAGGAAATGGGTGTTGCACGTTTCCAGCGCTAAATTACCACCAGCCATGTGAAGAAACAAATTGCCTCAACCTTACAAATGAACAAGTGTTTAAGTGCCTCCGCATTTGTTAAAGAGTGATACCTTGCTCCATTTCTCGCGGCGTTGCATTAGCATCCCGGGAACGCAGTACGCTGCGAATTCAAATTCAGGTAACGGGGACACCCGCTTCCAGTATAATGGAAGGTCCGAGAGCCGAAAAAGAAGACTAGCGAATATTGATGCCTTCATAATCGATGCCTCTTAGGACAAAAATCTACTGCAGCGACGCTGTCCATCAAAGAAGATACAATTTGCATAAATTCTCAGTAGAAACATCAAGAAAGAAAAGTGTCCGCAGAGTTGGACAAGAGCTTGATAGGTAGCTTGGACACTAGTTTGTGTCTTCCAATTAACTTCCTTAAAGTTGCACACAACAACAAGGCATGCGCTTGTGATATGTTAGTAGAAACCTTGATAAAGCTATCAAAGATGGATTTTCTTATATGATATCATCTAATTCTCAAGATTCTGCAAAGTCCTTGAGTAATGCTTTTTTTTCTCATTTCTATGCTGTATTGTTTTAATATTACCTGCATTTTGACTAAGTTAAACCCACATCCAGAATTAATGTACTACAAAAAATATGAATATAATAAGGATTTCTAAAACATCACAAAGTTTAATTTGAATCTGAACTTCTTGTTTTGCAGCAAAGTCATCTAAATTTTTAGTGTTTTCCACTTTACTGTCTGCAAATTTATCTTGGAAATGTGGTGACAAGCATCAAGCATCCATTCTGTACATACCGTATGTCCCAAAAAAAAATTACAACGGGGCCCTATGCAATGATATCTTTAAAAATATTGCATCAATCTAAATACAAATTCAGGGTATGAAACTATAACTCATTGCCCACATCTTACAGAAACCCAACTCGATTTGCTTCAGTGGTCAAAGAGAAATGAGGAATTTTGTAGAGGATGTCGGGAATCTCTTTTGTCCAAGTTCCATCTATTGTTCACACACAAAATCATCAAAGCGCTAAACTTGGAAGAATCAGACTCATGACATGCTTTACTACAATCCCCATTTCTCTGTGACCGCTTAACCAAATCGAATGGGGATTTCTGCAAAATAGAGCTAAGATTTATTATTTTAAGACCCTGAAGTAGCATTGAAAAAAGATAATCATATTGGATGTTATCAATGCGAAAATCTGATTGTAATTTTTGTGGGACATACTGCAGTATGTCCCTCAAAAACTACAATCAAATTTTCGAATTGATAACATCCAAAATGATCGACCTGTCTAAGTGCTACTTCGGGGCCTTAGAATATAACATCTTAGCTCTATTTTGCAGAAAACCTCATTCAATTTGGTTAAGCGGTCACAGAGAAATGTACATTGTTGCCAAGCATGTCATGAGTCTAATTTTTCCAATTTTAGCAATTCAATGCTCTAGAGCGTGAATAATAGACAGAACTTGGACAAAAGAGATTCCTGACATCCTCTACAAAATTCCTCATTTCTCTTTGACCACTGGAGCAAATCGAATAGGGTTTTCTGTAAGATGTGGGCAATGAGTTATAGTTTCATACCATGAATTTGTATTTAGATTGACTCACTATTTTTAAAGATATCATTGCGGGGGGTCTCATTGTAATTCTTTTTTGGGACATACTGTACACACATTTTAAAAGAGACGGTGATATAATGAAGAAAGACTGATTTTATTATCATTATTATCATCATGGTATGGAATCACCGTACACTCTACAATATAAAACCAAGAAGAGTAACAAAAAAACATAACTGTCAGATGGACAGCTCACAGTTTTTACCCCTTTCTATGCCAGGGACTTTGAACAATGTGTACAATGCTATGGAGTTTTCTGTACAGATTAGCACTCTTTTAAGCTCACCGAAAAGCCTAACAAAACCTTGAGTTTAAATCCAAAGGACATTACCTTAGAACCACAGGTCACTATCTCAAATTGGTAAAGGTGTCTAGCTGTTTAACTCTTTTGCTAACAAATCTTCTATACAAGATGCTGAAAAGCATGATTTATTTCACTCTGCTTATCAAAATATCTATTAAGAGAGGGAACTCATTAAAAGAGTGCTTAGAAATTATGAGTTGTCTTCAGTCAGCGGTAAAAACAAAGTATACAGCTTGTACTGTGTTCAGGTAGATACACAACCACAGGCACCTCCACAAAAGAGGTTTAAATTTATAACCTGCATACACAGCAAAATCAGTAGACTGCGAGTCACTAACTAATGTCCTTTTGGTCATCAACGACCGTCATAAAGACCTATCAGGGAATCAAACAATCCGTCATCGCAGCTAGTCTGTATTTAGTTTGTGGCAAATCAATTGCGACCTTGAGTTTATTGCAAAATCGCCCGAATCCGCAATCAGTCGGCGGGACTGAAACGGTTAAGGCTCCTTGTTTACCCCGGGAGTACACACTCCAATCCCAGGCCCGAAACATTTGCAACACGCGGCTGATGAAATCTACACTGGCTGACATTCTCTCACACATCTTTTCATCTCTTCCTCAGGGCAATCCGATTATGCTCTCGAAATTCACATAGTGAACGGGGCAAAGTGCCTAGGTTTACCGCGTCCACGGTGTGCACGGAAGTTAGGCAATTAAAGCGAGGCGACTGACAAATGAATATAACCTTCCATTCATGATGAGCTTTAGATGGAAAGAAAATGACATGCACTTTGAATGCACACACATACACAAAAATACTTAAATATACAAATTGATATTTCTATTCAAGGTCGGACAGACAGACACACAGACATTGGGACAAAAAGAATGCCAGTGGATAGAGAAAATTAAGAGCGAGTGGGGTTGACAGATTTGGACCCCTTTCATACTTACACAAGAACTTGTTTGTCAACAAATTTAGAAACATGTTTCGAAGCTTGTTTCACACAATTCAAGTTCTTTTTTTTCCCAAGTCTGAAAGCAACCTCATATAATGAGGCATAGTTGATACATGGACTACTATTAGCAGTTTTATATTAACCCATTCCATACTGAATTCCGGATTCCCCATAGACTTAATACACAGACCACCATCAGGTTCCCGTTTGGAACGGGTTAACCCCCAAGCTACATTCTTACCAAGATATGAGATATGATTTGGAAATGATATCGAATGAGAGAGAGAAGAGAGGGAGACTTTTTTTTTTTTTGCAGTCTGAAAGTGGACTTTGAACATACATCTAGGATAGATATGAAATCCCCTTTCCTACCACTAGGCAAACTCTACAGTAACAGACCAATGCTCACATGTAGACTGGAATGGAAACTACCAGTGTAAAAGAATACAACACTGCTCGTCTTTAGTGATGATGTAGATGAAGACATACTGCAACACACATGGAGGCATAGTTAAAGACCCACCGCTTTTGAGAACACAACAGAATATTTGTTCATACAGAGAAATTACTAAGTACCACAAAGATGAACATACATTATCATTTTTTTTTTTGGGGGGGGGGGGGGTTAAGTTTCTTGCTTACTTCTACTATTTCATGTGATTCAGGATACATAGGATTTGGAATCATTAGTCCAAAAAAAACATCATCAAACAGCAACTCTGACAATTAATATTTGCCATCAACATTGTAATGCTGCATCATGAAAGGTATTTCATTTCATTTGTAAAAGATTGTATTGACTGTACTGACCTTGCAAAAAGGATAGATCCACAACCTATTACAGTTGAACCTCTCGTATCCGGACAAGTCGGGAGCGGGGCTCATCCGGATAAGGGATTTGGCCGGATACGGGAGACTCAATGCTTTATACATGTACATAATACACACACATGTACTGATGTAGCCCATTGTAGTACCACATGTAGTAATGTGTATACTGCAACCTTTTCATTGTTACATTTGGGGATGTTTGGGGATGTTGAAATGTCTGGAGGTAAGCAATTTGGAAGGAAATTTGATGTAATGTATGTTAATCATGTTGGAAGTAATATGTAATTCATGTGTGTTTGGGTAGGAGTTGTCTAGGAGTTGGGAATCCCCCTTTCCTCCCGTAATTATTTTCAAAAAATCACGGCGAGATTCATCCGTATAATAGAGAGATCCGGATAAAGGGAGGCCGGATAAGAGAGGTTCAAATGTAATACATACAGCCTGAATACTACATGTATACATGTATAATCATATTCGGATTGTAGTAGTCATTTGACATGGGAGAGCCATTTTCCATACACCAAATTCATTCATTCATTCATTCATTCATTCATTCATTTTTTCAATAATCTTTATTTGAATTCAATGATGAAACAACATAACAATCATTCTAAAATGTATCCAACATAATACAACCAATGAAATCATCTAAACAAAGCATGCACACACAAAAAAATCCAGCATTTACACATTCATACACCCACTCAATCACTCATTAATTCATTTATTCATTCTTCTTTCATTACAATTTTATTCATTCATGTCACACAATGTGCCAGCATGATAAGATTTACCATCTAGTGCTAGTCACCTGCAGACTGAACACACAACACAGGGTCAGTATCATTCATCCATGTTCAAAAGTTTGTGTGGAATTGACCGCTTACAAGCAATACATACACATTCACAGGATAAGAACAGACATTTACTATAATTACTGTATGCCTTGTTTTTCAGTACTGATCTTACCAGCAGTAGATACCAAAACTTCCTCCATACATGTACTTATCTTTCCAGCTGCTATCTTTAGACTGCTACTAGGATGCTGGCTATGCACGCCTACCACCTTTAAGCCAATCACATGACATTAGTTTCTAAACGGTAAAGCGCCCCCACTCTAACAGATAGAGAAAACTACCAGCCACAGTCATTTCATAATTATACCAATGAAGCGCCTGCAATACTTGTCAATGACAATTTGAAAAGATGAAGGATATTGCGTAGTTAAATGATGGAATGATAACTTGTAGATTGTATCCCAGTTATGAATTCATTCAACCAGAGATGACAGGACTAGGAAGGAGAAAGAATATTCAAAGATGGCAGT
This sequence comes from Diadema antillarum, assembly GCF_040938485.1. Lineage (NCBI taxonomy): Eukaryota > Metazoa > Echinodermata > Echinoidea > Diadematoida > Diadematidae > Diadema > Diadema antillarum. The sequence continues at coordinate 2,901,311 of NW_027271001.1, read as the reverse complement.
ATGAGTGGCTAAGTGGGTAGCAGAAGGCAGCCATCCCAGCTGACAGGGGGAAGCCAGCTAATGACTACATGCTAAATTGTCAGCAGCTGCCGATACAAGCCCACCATGGACTCAAGGGCACTTGTTAATCCACGGCAAAGATGCCTCTGTGATGACGTCAATGCGTGAAGTGCATGTACACACATTCGCAGAAATTAAATCCACAAAATGTTATTTGGAGCAATAACACATTACATCGTACGGGCTTTGGTATGCAAAATCTCCTTAAAGAGATAAACTCTCATTTTTTGATATGTTCTCTGTGGTAATCAACCTCCTGCGGCAGTAAAAAAAAATGTCCAGAAGCATTTCAGTTTAATTGCTGGCATGAGTTTTTGTACAAATGCAAAAGTTTTGGGCAAAGCATGCATAAATATGGCCACCTGACACAAATATGAAAGTGCAATTCAACAACATGTTTACGTTGACTTAAACACAGGAAAATGAGGCAAACAGAATGGTAAAGGGGCTCATCAAAATTGGACATAAATACGAAAGTTATGGAAGTTCGAAATTGCACATGTTATCATGAAGCAATGATATTTTTCACAACTACACATGCAACTTGGAGAAGGTGATGAAGTATTCACTACATGAGTCTACTACTGACTGGTTCAAAAATCTTCTTTACATATCTTAAATGTATTTTGATGAGAGATAAGCATAAAGGAAGCTGTATCCCTCGCATCAGACTATTGTCACCTCGTAGTAACTCATCAACAAAGGTTTTTGTGTGAAAAGAGAAAGCACTTTGTAGAGTATCAAGCAAAGAATAGGATCTTTATGATTTTTCTTTTGTACCTACCAATGGGAAAGGTGTCAGATCATGCAGGGCTGAACACTAGCTTTTTTCTCTCTCTCTTCTGACCTACATTTGGGCCACTAAAATCTTTAAACTTGGGATTTCAGTGGCATGAAAAAGAAATGAGTGACCTGAAATAAGAGGAAATATATCCATTCATTTTGAATTTAAGCAACCGATTGGGCCACCAAACTAAAGAATTTTCAGAAATCTGGTGGGCCGACATCAATTTTAAGTAGCCCTTGGCCCTGGGCCACCGGGCCACCACTATTGCTGAGCCCTTGGAGGATGAGGCCATGGCTTCCTCTGATTTGTGAGCGTGTCTGTACCCAACATCACAATTTGGTGCAAAAATATGGAACTCTACAATTCCATAATATTCTAGTCAGATTTCGATGAAACTTCCACCACTTTATTCAACTGATTAGAAACTATTTCTAAAAAGTCCACTTGCTCTCTCTGTCCTTTCAGCAGTGTAGTGTATCACAAAAGCCATCAAAACAATGGAGGCACTTCAAAATGAAAGAAGAAATATCAAGCACCAAAGTTGCAAATACGTATTACGGTACAAGACTGTCACATGAAATGAGCTTAGCACAATTCAACATTCACTGCACTGTCCCGACAAAGTCCCCTACAGGCAATTATGGAATGCTTCATGTCTGGTATATTTCAGCTTTTTTTTTTCTCAAAAGTTTCACAGTCTGGCACCTTTGTATAATATAGTATTTTTACCTGGCTGACACTTTGTTACCACATGTGTGTGAGCACTACCTGGCGATTTCCACACTTTCAACACACACCTTCCTTGCTCAGCATGTAATAGACTAACACCACAGTTTCAGAGTTAGTCCATATGTTTGACATAAATTACCATCCATATGGGAAACCTGACATTTCTGGGATACAGCCTGCTGTACAAAAAGGCTACTGCTTGCCTGACGAATGCAGCATGACACAAAGCAGAACAAAAGATACACAGAAAATGAATGCAAATCAAACATATATGCATTTAGGGGGAGCAAAACAAGGGCAAAAAATACATATTCATGTTTTAACATGTTGAGGACAAGTCCCGAGTATACTGTAAAAAGAGGAATGTTCGCGTGCATTTTAATTTCGCGAATTTCGCAGGTGCCAAGATTCGCGAAATTAAACTGCACACCATATGCATTGAACGCCAGTGGCAATTCGCATAAATTTCATGCCACGAAAAAGGCTGTCGGCTCCAATTCGTGAAAATTTCATGCCGCGAATATAATCATGTTTTACAGTACTCAGGCAGGTGTCTATGGGAAATGCGTGTAGCAGCAAAATCAGCCTGTCCTCAACGGGTTAATTGTATGTTTTTCAACAATGTAGAAAAAGCACAAATTCATGGAATTTGATTTGAAGAAAATAAGAACATTCCTATGATCAATATTTCCCATTATCATCATCCTGCCTAACCTATGATCTTGTTGAATTATTACATCACTCATCATACTCTCACAAGCACTATTCTCTTTGTTCACATATCGTCAAGGCAACAAGAAGCAGGTATAAACTCTGTTTATATACTTGCCAATTCCCGTCTGCATCCACATCTAATTCTGTCGGTATATTAATTTGAGAATGCATGTGCCTTTGGCAATTCAATTACCACAAAATTGTCCAATATTTGGCCAAATATCATCCCTTTGCACATCCTTGGGATGGCTGTCACATATTGCACAGGCACTATAATGCCAAAGACTTACTTGGCACATCACGTCTACGAACCACAATCTTTTTTCTGTCTTTTTTTATCAAGAAAGTTTATATAATAATTACATGCTCACAGATTTGAAAAAAAAAGAGAAATGAATGATACTGATCTTAACATGATTGAATGCCTAAAGCCTGCAAAATTTTGCAAAAAAAAAAAAAAAATTTGCTCAAAATTAAATTTTCTTTTTTTTTTTCTTCTTCTTCTTTATTGATGTAAGTTAAATCTTGCATATCCTCCTCTTCCCTGTTTATATTTTTTGGTGAAGTCCAGAAAGGATTCATTTCATGTCAACAAGCAGAATGAATCCCCCGGTAGCATGTAAGGATTGATGTCAAACCCTAGGTTATCAATCAAACCAAGAAGCATCAACATCTTTCTTGGACTCTTCCTCGCTGAAGACAGAGGGCTCTCTCTGATGCAAGCCACCAAACGGCGACCGACTTCAAACGTCCTTTACTCTTCTCCCTCCCCCCCCCTTCTTACAAATAAGACATAAACGTGACATTTTGAAATGGTAACATAATGATTGTTTCATCTCTCGTTGAGTTATCTTATCTTTCTCTCCACAGGCAGGATGTGGCAAGGCTTGGTTATTTCTTTCATGTCTCTGTTTTTTTCTCCTCTGAGTGATGCAATATCTCTGTGGTTGGCCTGATAGATGCCGAAGAAGATTAGCGGAGCAGTCCTCAGCCAAGAATAAGGACTGCATGTTTTTGTTCTTGTTTTTTTTTTCACCTTCTTCTGCATGCACACAACTGCAAACCGGCTGGAAGAGGTACGCTGCTGAATGTAAACTTCAGTTGCAAGAGCCATAAACTTCTTGCACGCTGGATAACTTAAAACATTCGCGGTGCAAAACTTTCACCATTAGGAGCTGACAGCCTTTTTTTTTACGGCATGAAAATTTCAGAATTACAGACCATAGAAAAAGAAATAATGTGTACTGCACATAGTAGTAATACAGGGATTTGTTGAACACACATTGATACAAAAGACACAACAAAACTGAATGTGCGCTATTAGACATAGCTTTGAAAAACAAAAACAAAACAAAACACATACATGTATATCAATGCACACTACTAGAACAAGTATTTGCATGGTGTACAGCATTCTACTGACATTCAATGCATTGCGAAACAAAAACTTTTTTGTGCACTTTACTTTTGCAAATCCCGGCTCCTCATGAAATTCATGACAGTTTCATCCATGCAAAAATTCAGGTTTCAAAGTGTCTATTTATTGATTCAACTGTTATTGATGTGTCTTCAAATAATTTTATTGCCCAAATCCAAAGGTTTGATGTGTTGTGTATTGCATTTCTTGAATTCAGCCCCACAGAATCAGGTGAACACTTCCACAGACTTCTGTTTGATATCAGATCTAAACCATGATCATCTGCTAGAATAGTTTCACTGCTCTTTGTATTACTTAATCACAAATTCTGAATCACAAATTCCCCTCGTTCCACTTCTAGCACTTTTAGCGATTGTCTGAAGCAAAATGGAAGCATTTCTGCACCTCTCATCAGCCAGGAATACAGCTAAAAGGGCTGCAGTACCTTCAAGGTAGTACACTGAATGGGATGACTGAGGTTCGTGCTAAGTGTATTAGTCATTGGGTTTTCTCTATTCTTTTCAGTTTCAAGGTTTTTTTTTATGCTTATAGCAAAAGCAGAGGATACAAGGGCAGGATACGACAAAAATGGGCAAACTTCAGAAAGATAATGCTTAGGGGCTAAATTTTCATACACTTTAAATCAAGAGTGAGCATTCATCAGAACCTGTCATCTTCTCTCCCTTAGTACATTCTTTTCTTTTTGATTTCCCTTTGCTTCTTTGTGTTTTCTCCTCAATCTCGCACCGCGAGAGACGCTTAAAACAAAAAACTAAAGCGGCTGTTAATGAACAGAGAGCCCATTGCGCTGGGGAAGATATCTTTCAGTTCTTTCCGCAGCCCCCCTGGGTACGATCTGTACCCGCACACGCGTCCAGGCACCGAAAAAGTGAGGCAGATGCCGTTCCTGCATAAATTCGATACATCATCTCTGGAAAGATTATTCAGCTTCAAACATTGCATTTTATCCCCTGAAGGGTAACGCAAAATATGAGCGGCAAAAGAAAAAAAGAAGTAGGGAAGCTTTAAACAAAGTAACCGGTTCAGGGTTGCTGATTTTTTTTTCTCTCTCTCTCTCTGTTGATATAGATCTAGATACAAATTTATTCATGAAGTTTCAATACTATATGAGGGGAGAGAGAGCTGCGTGAATGTTTGCTCCCTGCATACCAGCTAAAAATCAGAATGATCCATCTGCACATAATGAAAGGGCATCACGCCAAGAAATGCGGAACAGTTTATCACAAATTCATCACACGCTCCTCCAAATTGCCATTCCATAATTTTGTGAACGAGACAAGTAATAATGCTGCATATCTATCCGATTTACAATTTTCTTGTTCATTCTTGATCTCGTTTTCTTGGGGGGGGGGGTATTTCAACTTACTTCTTGAATAAAAACTGTCACACGACAGAGATTTGAGATATGTGAAGGTATAAGGCAAGAATTGTGTCTTTGTGTTTTACTGGTAAAAGAAAAGTTGTGATGGCGAATTCTTGATTGAAAAGTACCATGAGTAGATGAAATTATCCTTCTGAGGATATAAACATGCGTTTGACTGAAGATGGTGTGGAATACGTCAGAAGTCCGTACCCCTCAGATATCAAACATCAGGCCGACTGAAAGGCGAGTGGGCTTACTGCAGCAGGTGTGAGCTTTGTAGCTCTGCTAAATATATCATGATATTCAACTCGTGTTGACATCGAAACATTTACTTAAAAGGGGTGTAACATTTCATTAGAGGCACACGGAATAGAAGACGTGCATTACCCCGTTATGCTCTCAGGCACTCGGCTTAACTTGGTAAGCTTTTGCATCCGTAATCCATCTGAACTGGACACAGTTGTTAGATTACCAAGCCAATTCAGGTTTATCAAGCAATGTGCCTCGGTCCAACAGGACAGCCATGGTGACAAAATACGGATAATGGGGATCAGGTAATTTCTACTCAGGATCAGGTAATCTCTAATCATTGACGATTAGTTTCCTGACATTTGTGCCAATCGACCAAGAAAGAACTACAGGTTGTGTGCCAATTAGCAAACAAAGAACAGTAGGGATTACAAAAGGTTCAAGTAGGTAATCAGAAAAGAAAAAGGTGGTCTAATTTCAACTGCTAGGTGCAAATCAGGGTGGTTTGAGCTAAATTTTGGCAATTCTTCTCCTGTTTTTGGAACCATACACCTCAGCTGGAATGTAACTAGGGTAATAAGTGTCAGAGCTGGTAAATGAGGACTTGGTATCTTTTTATCCTTTACAGAGAAAACGGTAGAAGGCCGGGATTAATTTTGAGTTCTTAAAGGTCAAGTTAATGTATCACACAAGGCGCGGTCAGACTGGCAAAAGATCGAGAAGTTTAACATCGCGAAGTTTGTGCCATTGGTGCATGCGCAAGAAAAAGTGCACCGTCCAATGGCTCGTGATTGTGACGTAACAATGCACAGCTGTACATGACAATGGCCTCGCGCCTTGGAGACACCACCCGCAAACAGATTGACAAGTTTCGCGGGAAGTTTCGCGGGAAGTTTGCCGTCACACTGGCAAAACTTCGAGATCTTAAACTTCACAATCTTTTGCCAGTCTGACCGTGCCTACTTTCTACCAGAGGGCCATGCCATTACTATTACCCTACAGCATTGCCAGGTATCCATTTATACACCTTGATGGAGAGGGGCATGGTAGGTGTAAACATATTGTTCAAGAATGTAAGCACTGGGCTGGATTTAAACTCGGGTCCCCCGATTGGGAGTCAGAATTCTCAGCCACTTTGCCACAGTGCCCCCACTTTATGATTTAAGTTCCACTGTGGTCACAACTTTGGGTTCTGCATTTTTACTAGCAATGCCAATACACAGTAATATGCTGTCATGTGCCTGGTAAATGTTGAAGGAAACAGTAAACCAAAGTGTCTTTTATAAGTGACAAGCAAAAGGTCATTATTCTAGCATGTTCCCAGTCATGAATTTGACTGAGAGGTCATCAATTTTCAGTGCTACAGCATCACATGATTTCATTTCTCTACAGGAAAGGTAAATAGAATATGTCTCCCTTATACAAACATCTCCTCTTTGGATGAATAACATGAGAATATTGCTCGCAGATGAATTTAGGTAACTTGGAGAAGTGGGGGTGGTTATTAAAACCCAGTACTTTTAGTGCTGGGCAGGCCATGCGTGCATGTTTAGAATCCTGTTTTATCAGTAACACCATATTTGGGGAAACTGTCATCATAAACACCCCAATTTTCTCTGCACTTCGCAGGTCGACTTTGTCAACTGTCACGCTGACTTTCTAACGAGGCAGACAGGGCTGCTCCAGCCATAAATAGCGCTTGCGAAAACAAGCACATTGTAAATCTGGAGAGCCTTGTTCCGCTTTCTCATGGAGGAAATTTTGTGCCATTTCCCAGGTTTTTCCCACTCCCAGCAGCACTTTCTATACCCTCCAGCCACTGACTGCCAAACAGGTAAAGAACAGGGTCAAAGAACAGGACAGCCATGAGTTTCAGTTCTGCCCACAGAACACTGTCTGATCCATCTTCCAAATTTTAGAGCATTTTGGATCAAAACACACCAAACCAAAAAGACTGTTCACACATGAAAATGAGCAAACTCTCTCTTCAGAAGCTTCGATTAAGAAAAACATAGAAAAACAGCCATGCTGTGATTCCCTGTTACTTTACTCGAAGAGAGGAGATTCCAGATTGTATACACTATTTCAGAATCACTGTCTAAGGATGCAAATCCAACTCCTCCTATAACATCACATAAAATATTTTGGTATCTATATGACCCAGCTCCCCTGTGTGCCATATTCATCAACGACCTCTTCTCAAAGTTGCCATTGCTCTAAGGGATATTGGTGAGGCTCAAATCTCACAATGAAATGTTGTAATTATCAAAGCAGACAAACAGATGTAATTGATTCTCAAAACAGGATGCTCTTTTTTTGTTTTTTGACAATAATGCTTATCTCCTGACAGCAAAGTAGGCCTTGCATGCAAAGGGAAAAGCTTCCATCTCTCAGGTTTTCAATCTCTCGATGCACCCAGGGACCGAACGGCGAATGCAAATGGTGCGGAGGAGGCGTGAGGCGCTGATCAAGACTGACACCTCTTGGCACTAGGAACATTAAGAGATCAGCTTCAATCTGCTCTTTCTTCTCTCACTCCACTGTCCAACCTCTTGGCGATGCGGCTGGGTTCAGGGCGTGATGCAAGTGCACAGCATCTGATGGGCAAAAACTCCATTTCCATGTGACTCTACGGATGACATATGCAAGCTGGAGAACAGTACAGATCAACTAGATTCAGTCTTACCTAACATCTTATCCAAAAATGTATATAAGCCCGATGCTATTCACAGATATAGATAAGATAATGAAACAACTAGCTTATATTCAAATAATCTCAGTCTCGACAATCATCTTGCATGATATCTTGCCATGTTAGTCATTATCAAGAAGGTCATCCCTTTTCCAAGCTGTACCCAGGAAATTGTGTGTGTTACATTCACACAACATCCAAAACCCTAAAGATTAGCTGGAAGTTTTAAACTTTGATGATTAGCTCATAGTTGAGCCCCATGTACATGCATTCAAAAATTAGCAATCTGAAAGATTAGTCAATAACTAAAACCACAAGATTTCTTAAGGTTTAGGCTCTATCCACAAACCACAGGGGTCCCACTCGCAGTTTAGCATCATGTGGACACGATAATTAATGAACTCGAAAGTTAGCATGACATCTCCATGAACCTCACTCCCCCTTAGCTTCTGGGTCAACCTAGGCTGCAGCTCATGGTTTCAAAGCCTGTGCTTCATGATTGATTTTTTTTCTCTTTTTTTTGAGGGGGGGATTGGTTTTCATCAAAATCAGTGATCCATTTCTTTTGGAGATATAGGCAAAAATCATTATGTCACAGGGAAAAAGGCTTTCTTTCAGTTGACCTTTAAAAGCGTGGTTTCTGGCACTGCAGCAGTTTAAAATTCCACACTTGAATCCAGGAATGTATTCACTGTGGTTGAAAGATCTCACAGGCTTCAAGACCATGCTGAGCTTAACAGGCTCTTTGGGGTAGGGAGTGGTTGGGAAGGGGAGAGAACAGCCATTTCATGATAATGTATTATGTAGGTCTGTTGATCCTCTGGAGTCTCAAGGAAAAATAACAACATTAGCTACAGTAGCATTGTAACAACCCCATCCCCCTCCCGCAATCAAATTAAGATTGATTACTGAAATGCCTCCTTTTTAAGGTACTGTTTAACACTGGAAGCAGAGATTAAAAAATGCTTGAGTTATCACATTTGATGCATATGTGTAGGTCAGTTGTATCACAAAACATCCTCCCATATAAAAATTTTGCAATAAAGCCTAAAATATAAGGAGATATCACAATCTTCTTAAATAAATCATAACTGAAGATGGTTTATTCTAGAAACAATTTTATTATAATGATTGCTTACATTGTGTATATTTAACAATACTTACTATTGATCATACTAATTAATATTTTTTCATTGGTTGTTTCTACCCCCAACTCACATTTTAGAACTTTTTTGAAGCACTAAAGCTGGGTTTTTGTTTAATCTGCAAATGGTAAATAATGCCTTTAAAAGAAAAATGGTTTGTATTTTAACTTCTAGAAAAATAACTTCCAACTGATATCAGATTTGTGTATGTTTACAATATGTAAAATGCTATGTCTGTAGCATGGAAAGAAATATCAGCTAAGAATCAAAGCCTAGAATGCCTGAACATTTCCCCCATGCCACAGTACCATGTAAGATTTTCCCTCAGTATTCACATCCTAAATTCATCACTCACATGCATTTTTTTGTTTTGTTTTAAAGCACATACCGATTCTCTACTGGGAAAGCAATTATTGAAGAGATCCCGCTTGCTTTTTTTCACAAGAATGAAACATGGACCATCATTAGCGAAACAAGTAATTCATGATCTAAGAAGTGACTCTGTGAACTGAACTTTCCATGCTTACAAAAAGACAAACGATTTTCATGTTATTGTTGTATACTGTTGCTCTTGGTGAAACACTCCCACCTCTCAGCTTCTCCCCGCACCCCGCCCGTCACCTCATCTGGCTCCTAAGCTAGTGCCATTAGAGGGCTTTACTTTTGCCACCATTATCCACAACCACCATTAGAATTATGTATTCATTGATGTCACGCATTTCATGCATACGGCAAGGGGACACAAATTGCATTAGGATATCTTCATAATTCAAACTCGGTTCTAGTGTGCCATAATTACTGGGTTTCTACCCTCCCTATGTATATTGTTGTTGTTGTTTTATCCAGTTGTGTCACTGCATCATCGCTGTCATCTCCAAGACAACCACCCCCCCCCCCCAACTTTCCCATCATCTGAGGGATAGTGCCCCACTTTGGTTTGCACCCTTCCTTCACCCCTTTTTGAAATATTTCTTCCGTAACATTATTTCCCTTAATGCCCTGGTTGGATGTAAGTGAACATATCATAAAGCTCTTCTTACTCATATCAGTTCCCTCTCTATCCATTCTCTTCTATTCCCTCTCAGCCTCCCCCCCCCCCCCCTCCATCAGGTTTGTGAGTTCATTGACATCAGCAATGAGGAGGCAATAACTGACCATAACTCATCCCAAACTCAAGATGGGCCAAGGATGTACATCCCCGCATCACATCACACGGCGAGGGAGAGGAAAAAAAAAGGGAACATTAATGGGTGCTGGCCCTTTCCTTCTCATTCCCTTAACAGCATGTTCCTTCAGATGCCAGGCTCCAGGGATCGTAAATGGCAGCATCTATTATGGATCTCGAAACTAGCAATGCAGCTACAAAGAAAATGTTGCAGTTGATAGAAAACAAAATAGAGCTCTAAATAACAGGCATCCTGTTTCCTGTTTGTATGTTGCATCTCTGGTTTGTCCTCTAATTCTCTCCCCCTCACTCTCTCTCTCTCTCTCTCTCTCTCTCTATCTATCTATCCATCTGCCTTTCTCTTTCTCTATTCTCATCCCTTTCCCTACCAAACCATCTTCTTTTCTTTCAAATGCCATTTTCTATTATTGTGCAAATGTAACCACAACCTCTCTTGTGAAATGAGGCCAGCATACCGCTAAGAAAATCCCAGGATTAGGCCACAGGTGCAGGCATAAAAAACATATTTGTTATTCACAGGCAAACATATACCAAACTAAGCACACTCACAAACAAATGCAAGAAAAAAACACACACACACGCACACACACACACACACAAACACACAAACACACAAACACAAACACACACACAAATACTTATTGCTGTTACCTTCAAATATCTACGAAATCTCTCCTGAAAGGCATTTCACAAAACAGCAATATAAGAGTTTGACTATTACTTGCACTTGTCAATTCTGATCCCATTTATTTCAATATTTCATTTTTAGTCATTCAGTCATTCAGTCATTCAGTCGTTCAAACAGCTCTTGAGTTATTAGAAGGTAGACTAGCATTCTATACAGTCTGATACAGAAGATATTAACTATTAATACCTGAATAATAATTCAAAATATTCATGCTCATATGGGTTACTAACCTATCTGGGAAGCTGCATTTATAACAAGTGTCACAAAACACATACTACATAATACAGGCAGCCTGTCCACAGCATCCACATATGGCCACCTGTGTTTTTGACAGCTCCTTGTCTACAGCAGCTAGCTTTCGATCCTAGTTACCCGTGTAAAGCCACAACCTTGCGATAGTTGAAGCATCATGTTGCTTGACAAAAGCTGTTCACTGTCCACAGTGGCCACCTGCCTACAACACACATTTGTAGAAAGGCTACCTATCCAAAGGCAGCTACAGTACCTGTCTAGCAATCATCTCTGTAAAGTGACAACCAGTCATCTACAGTAGCCATCTACTATAATAGTAGGGCAGATATGTAGCAAAAATTGGTCAAGATGCTCACATCCGGCGGAAAGTATGAAATTTTGCATATAGGGGTATTTTGGGGTGCTGATTTCAAAAATTGCCGGATCCAAGATATCTGACCACGGGGTCGGCCGCCATTTTGAATTCCAATATGTCCGCCAACACAAAACAAATTTAAATGTCCCTATCTTCAGTTCCGAATGACCTGTGGCATCAAAATTTGGTACACAAGAGCGTTTTGACATATTGAATCTGATGACAGATTAATTTGAAGTGTCTGACAAACATCAAATGGCCGCCATTTTTAATTCCAAAATGGCCGCCTCGACGTAATGTTCAAAATCCCTATCTCAAGTTCTAAGTGGTGAGTGACGCTGAAATTAGGTGCAAACAAGTATTTTAACATACTGAGTTTAAAAATGGACTAATGTGATGTGTCTGACAAATGCAATGCCTGTTATTTTGAATTCCAATATGGCTGCAAAGACAAACATCAAGACTAACATTCATGGGCATGCCAAAAAGTGTAGCACAAATGAAGCATAGTGCACCTTTCACTGACGTCACAATGAATATACAGCAGCGCGCACTCAATCAGGTAGCCTTATTTACAAACCCAAGATAGAGATTTTCAACACTCCAACATGGCAACTGTGTAGGAAAATTCAAATTGGCTGCCGTGCAGCTTGTCAGACATATCAAATAAGTATGTTTTTGAAGTCGTCGTATCACCACGCCTTTAATGTATCGAATTTCACTGGCTTATGTCATTCAGAACTGAAGATAGGGATCTTTGAAGTCGGCCATATTGGAATTCAAAATGGCGGCCGACCCCGTGGCCAGATTTCTTGGATCCGCCAATTTTTTAAATCAGCACCCCAAAATACCCCTATATGCAAAATTTCATACTTTCCGCCAGATGTGAGCATCTTTTTCACATATCTGCCCCACTATAAGCAACATTCGCATTGTGCAGTAGCCACAGCTACTTTTACAGATTCTGACAGATAAATCAGTACAACACACCATAAACTGCATGTCATACTGCAGTATGATCTCATTTGCTGAACACATAAGTGTAAAAATCTAAAAATGACTATAAACTTGTTTTGAGTGATCACTTTTGTCGTCTTTCCAAGAAAACCCCCTATGAACAATTTTGGCTGTCTTTTTATAAACTTTCTAGGAGATGAATGTCCTTCAATTCCATTTTCTGCACCAGCTCATTGAGTATATCTTTTCATTATCTCAATAAAAGAGGATTATCTGCACCACACTTTATACAATATAGGTCATCATATATCTACTTAAGATATGATATTAGTGTATTAAGGAATACGTGTCATACAAAATGTACAAGCTAGAACAATTCAGGTCTCAGCTATCAGATGCAAAAATTTTGTATATTCATATCTAAAATGACTACTTAATGGGGATTAAACCTACACACACACACACACACACACACACATGGAATGAGTGAATGTAAAAATATAAGTAGAACACTGCAGCGAAGTTTGAGGAAAACTGGATAAAAATCCATTCAAAAGCTATCAATTTCTTTAAAAAAAAAGTGGTATCACCATCCTTGGATAAGAAGACTGCAATTCCTGCTGTCCCAGTAGGGCAATGATATTAAAAAAATACAAAGAAAATTCGACAAATTAAATCTTTCTGGCATAATGAAAAAGCATTTGATTTACTCAAATTCATGAAATTCTTCCGTCGACATGTTTTCTTTGCAACTGACTGACAAATTGCCCTACATCGACGTAAATAAGCACTGAATTGATCAGTGTTTTAGTAGTAGCCATGATAAAAAATCATGGGTGTACATACTCGAGCAGGATTTGAACCTACAACCTTTATCAGAAGGCAGGGATAATCATACTATCTTCAACATATGTAAGTAACAAGTGTAAGGAATGTGTACTTTTCATTTAAAAAAAAAAAGAAATTTAGTGGCATGCTAATTGGTGAATAAAGCACGATAAGGATTACTGCAAGGAATTAACCCACTCAAATACGAGAAAACCTCAGAAAAGAACTTCTTCCAAATTTGATCAATGACTTTTAATGGTAAAATTTTGTTTGTACAGATTGGTAAGATCGCATACACTGTAATCTGTGATATCAGGCTCAGCAAACTCTGTACAGCAGGCATTAATAGAAATATCAGCACTTCTACATATTATAATGAAGAGTTATACAACTACACTACATCTAGATGACAACACTGAATTTACTTCAGTCATGAAAACTAATTAGTGAAGTGACTGAAATAGCTGTGGAAAGAACAAAATCATATCCCAAAATCAGTTTAATCCATCTTGCATTCACATATATATGCAACACTGATTAGCTGGCTCAAGTTCCATCTTTTTTTCTTTTTCTTCTTTTTGGCATAGATAATGAGGCAATTTTTATCTTGAAAGCTTCCATTGTATGAATTTGACAGAATCAGCAATCAGAGATGACAATAATACCAAAAAAACTGAAGAAAGCCAAGATAAAGCTGCAGATCCAGAGGATTTTATCCTAGCTAATGGATGTGGAAAACACCACAGAGCAGATCAGTGCTTTTGCCTGGGTTCATCACAGGAAAGGGCACAAGGCATGGCTGATTGTTGGTTGAATAGCCCTTTCCAAAGGATTGACGTGATTCACAGAATTCTGACTTGAACTCATCTTGAATACTGATTCCTGATTACTTCGCTATATCTATGGAAGAAGCTCATAAAATTTGACAATTTGTTTTGTTATATTTTGTGCGTTGTGGCATGGTAATTTACGACAAGTTGAAATGATTTACAGTTCAGTAAAACTGTAACTAACTTTTATATCAAGTTTAGAACAAAGCCCTGCCATTATCATCACCCCAGGATAGAGTACCAAAGAGTGAAGACAGCCATTTATTGCCATGGAAACTGGTTCAAAAACCTCAACTGGTCAAAGTGTTTATGCCGCACACCAGGTTCCAACCCAAGCTATAACAAAAGACTGTAACGTCATCACCTTGGTGCTGTATTGCTGTGTACCAATACATAGGTCTGGTCAGGAGGGACATCTGGGCAAAACATCTCGTCTACGGATGAACGCATCAGGCAGGATTTGAACCCCAGACCTTTTTTTGTATGCAAATCCAATATCTTATCCACTATACCATGATACTTGCCAATTAAAATTGGAAACAAAGCAAAGCTCAATTGTTTATTTCTTTACATGAGGACCAACCAGTAAAACATTGATTTTCAAACAGTGATTCAGCTCTTCTGAACAAGAATATGAACTATAAGCAACAGACCAGTGAAACATTGGTTATTAAATCAGAAAATTAGGGAATAATGACTGTTGAAATATTTGCTTTACAAGGTAACTAAAGACCTTTTTAATCAATTTAATGACTGCTTTTGCTCCTGTACAACTAAAATGTTGCCAATTGGGGAAATTCTTTGAAAGGAAGAACCCTACTGAGCCCCTAATACCAAGTGTACTCTTGATTGCAGACTCATTTCAATACTGGCCATGAATATTTCAACATGGCTTCTTGGAACACAGAGTTTCTCATGCAGCACTTCAAGGCAAACGTATATGTTTCCACTGCCTTCCTACAAAGAAACTATTGGATATGTCTTGAATGATGAGCAAAAGCTAGACTGGACACACATTAGCATAGGTCAATCTGAAGGGATATGAGGTTCCCATAAGGAATGGATAAAGTTTTTCTCACAGTGTTTCTGTCCACTACACTGCTTTTACAACACAAGATCGAGGGCACTCCAGAAGTGTATTAAGCCGTTCAGGACGGGCCGATTTTGCGACAACACGCATTTCCCCCAGACACTTGCCCGAGTATACTCGGAACTCACCCTCAACGGGTTAACCCCATAGTTCTTGAGCCACTCACATAGCCATCATTGACCCGCCCACTGCCTTCCTCACATGTGTGTGCGTGCATGTTAGTCCATGGGCCAGGCCAGATATTGGTACCACCTGAGGTGGCAAAACCTTTTTGGTGTTATTTTGTTTGTCGGGCATAGATATGATTGTCAAGCTATGATAGCATTTCCAAATGAATTTTTAACCAATTTGGTCTCGTTGTTATATCCCTATACTTCTGAATCGAAACTAACCGCTATACAAAGAAGAGCACTGTTTTCTGTATGTTCCATAGAGCTGTAAAATGCAGCTCTATGGTATGTTCACAGGTGTTCTGTTGTAAACACGGTGTGCTTAGTCTTTATTCAAGGCAGCGAAGGGAATATCCAATGGTTATGATGTCCACAGCGCTTAGTCTTTATTCTAGACGGCGAAGGGAATATCCAAAGCTTATGATACAGTGTATATCCTTTTATCTAAAAACAACAACAACAACAAAAGTAATTCCTCGTGAATTTTACCGTATTTTTCAATTATTTATCATTTTCCGGCAAAAACGCTACGGTGAAAACGCTAACACCACGCCAAAGTCGCTTTATTTTCATCCAACAATAAAAGATAATGCAAAAACAATGTACCGGTACACTACAATACATTATAATATAATATTGTAAATAAACAGAGTGATTTTTGTTTAAAACTGATTTATTTGTTGAGAGGGTAGTATAAAAACAGTATAGATAATCCCTTTTATGAGGAACTTTAGATATGATAACGGTACATTGGTCTAGATAAAGACTAAGCACACTGCGTGACAGCTGTGGACATCATAACCCTTTGGATATTCCCTTCGCTGCCTTGAATAAAGACTAAGCGCATCGCGTTTACAACAGAACACCTGTGGACATACAGAAGACAATGCTCTTCTTTGTATAGCAGTTAGTTTCGATTCAGAAGTATATGGATATAAAAACGAGACCAAATTGGTTAAAAAATCATTTATTATGACTAAAATACTCATTTGGAAATGCTATCATAGCTTGATAAGCATATCTATGCCCGACAAACAAACTGACACCAAAAAGGTTTTGCCACCTCAGGTGGTACCAACAACCCATTTTTTGGGTCTTGGCCCATGGACTATGTGTGTGTGTGTATGTGTGTGTGTGTGTGTGTGTGTGTGTGTGTGTGTGTGTGTGTGTGTGTGTGTGTGTATGTGTGTGTGTGTGTGTGTGTGTGTATGTGTGTGTGTATGTATGTGTGTGTGTGTGTGTGTGTGTGTGTGTGTGTATGTGTGTGTGTATGTGGTCCATTGGTGTGTAAGGATGTTTAAGTTTCTTTACCTGCATCCTATCATCACTTGATTATCCTCCTCTGCAATTGAATTTCCATAAAAATCAAAAAGGCACTCACTTTATCTACTTGTACAGTATCCATGCAAAGTTGTGTGAGATATACTGCATATGTCAGTGAGTGCTGTATAAGCTGTTATTTTCGCGAGGGTTTAATTTTCGCGAATTTCGCGATTAACAGTTGAATCCCAAATTTAACAACACGCAAAAATGTCTCCATGCACTGTGTTAATAGAGCATTAACGTAAGTGTCGGCGTCGATTTGCGAAAACAACATGGCGCGAAAATGTCTATGATCTCGTTATTCGCAAAAATAACAGCGTATACAGTACTAGTATAGGGTGGACATCGCAGAAAATCTGCAGGGGGTCAAAGGGTTAACACAGACTGCCAACTATGCATCCAGACCATGAAAGGAGACTAGATTTGCATAGCAGGTCTAACATGGCATTTCAATTCCCATTGTATACCACAACCTGAACAAGACGGCCCATGTTCTCAACCCACAGACAAGTTGAGTCTTTTTTTTTTCTCTCTCCTTGCTGTTTTTTGGCCAAAACAATAACAGTGACAAACATCTTAAAGATCCCACTTCAGGAAGAAACCTAACCCCCTCTTCGATCTCCCTCTCGAAGTTCCACAATTGTCCCTCCCTTTGTGCGACCTTGTTTTTGTGGGTCACACAACTCTCGGAATCCGGAGAACTTCCCCGCTCCCATCAGACGAAGTCATCGATGCTCGCCCTGCGCGAAGTTTCTCCGGCATGCACAGTTAGCTAAGCATGGGGCGGAGAGAGACAAGAAAACAAAGAGAGACGGGGGAGAAACACTTGAGTGGGGCAGACTGTAATGTTACTTGCACCTCCGGCCCGGCATGGGAGCTACTGCTGAAAGTTTAATGTCCCATGCAGTATTGCATGCTGCCAACCAGTCGCCAGGACTTTACAACTGGCTCCTTCTTCCTTCTCACTTGTGTTTTTTTTTCTTTCCGTTTCCTCTTCTTCATTTCCTCTGCTTCTCCTTCTTTAATCCTTGACATTCTTCTACTCGCATTTCCCCCTTTTCTATCCCTACGTACATTGTTTACTTTTGTATTTATTTTCATCCATGACTTCACATCACATCATTATCTTGAGCTTCTATTTCCCTCTACAATGTAGATGATGCCATTAGTCATTCCTTCCCTTCAATTTTTCTCTCTCATACATCACTTTCCATGGCTTTTATTTTCCTTCCATACATACATCTTCTTATATATTCAATTCAATCCTACTTTCATACCTCCCAAATCCAGGTTTGGGGGTTGTTTGCTGTTGTTGTTTTCTAAACATATCTGCTGTCATCTATTTCCTTCATATTTCTCACCATCCATTTTTCAATTTTCCAGTCTTTGGCAGGATCTTCTCATTCAGTCCTTTCCATCTCACTCTCTTGACATACCAGTTCCTCTCTCATCCCTCCCCTCCCCCTTCCTCTGTCCCTATTTCATCGCTCTCTTACCTCGCATTTCATAATCATCAACAAAAACAAAAACAAAATCAGAAATCAGCTTTCAGGTAGTGGTAGTGATAGTAGCAGGTAATTGAAGTACTAAATCATTAATACCTGTTTATCTCAGCACCATGCAGCTGTAATTGTAACAGTAGCATTTTTTTTTTTGTTTTTTTTTTTTTGAGCAATTATTGGTACCAATAATACAGGGAGGCTACAAGATATGGCATATCCTCCATGAAAATATTGCATGGCACTCCCAGTTGCAATACATCCAGAGTTAATTAGCAGCAGCAGAGATGATTAGCTGTACAATTTCATTCCCTGATGAACCCATGCATATTTTTTGTTTTAATCACAATCTATGGAGTGTTACAAATTACACGAGGTGATTTTACAGCAGTCTGGCCTTGCACTTTGTTACATCTGTGTCATTTCCCATTACCATGCTCTTTTGACACATCCTAGCAGAATCAACCATGTTACATGTGACAAGAAACAAAACCAAGTTATGTGATACAATGTAAGTCCTACACACTGCACATCCAACATAAGCTTTACCAGTGCTGATGTCTGGTCAAATTATATTGCGAGGGTCTGAGACATGAAGACACAGACATTTTACAAAGTCTGCCATAAGAGGGCACTAGACGGATAACATCAACGAGTGCACATTGACAGACAGCAAAATGGAATTTTCAGACAAGATCATACTTGTCTGTGTGTGTTTTTTTTCCATTTCTTAACATTCTGAAAAGCTTTAAAAGCATGTGCACGGGAAAAAAAAGAAGCTATTATCATGTTTGTGGTACTTTCATCTTTGTTACTAACAAAGAAATTGAAATGATGATAATCTTTATCAGATAGTGTACATTTTCTACTACTCACATGTGTATGTGTGTGTATGATATTTACATTTCTGTACATCTCGGGGGATGGGGGTGGGGGAATCATCAGATACAGTCTTTTCATTGAGGTAACATGCTAAAAAGAGTTTTAAAGCTGAAAATTATATTCAACTGATCATTCTTGAATGTTCCTAAACCACCAATCAAATGCTGAAAAAAAAAACTCAAAAGCTACTTTTGAGGAAAGGATCTTTGAAGTTATGGGTCGGATTCAAGTGAACTGGGTGAGGGATAAAAGGGGGTTTAAAACTCCACGGCAACCATTGAGAGGAAATTAACAACGTAACCTATGACATGGGGAAACTCATTAGACAAAATTTCACCTATAATTTCAAAGTATCAATGTAACTGCTAACTCATAATGTAAAGTTTCCAGAGGGTTTTCATCCCCACATCATTGGAGGAACCATAGCAGAGCAATCACCCCCCCGCCCCCCGGCTAAATACCGATTAGTGATAAGGTTAGAGTAAGGATTAGGGTTAGGGTTAGGTTTAGGGTTAGGTTTAGGGTTAGAGCTTGAGTT
The DNA here is from genome assembly GCF_040938485.1 of Diadema antillarum. Taxonomy (NCBI): domain Eukaryota; kingdom Metazoa; phylum Echinodermata; class Echinoidea; order Diadematoida; family Diadematidae; genus Diadema; species Diadema antillarum. The sequence goes on along the minus strand of NW_027271001.1, from coordinate 2,881,536 downwards.
AGGGTTAGGATTAGGATTAGGGTCAGGGGAAGGGTCCGGGGTAATTATCTAGGGGATAACAGCCCAAGAACTGGTCGAACACACGCTCACACTAACATGGAGATACCGAACAATGAGTCTGTACAGAATCTATTAAAAGTACTTACACTGTATCTTACTGGAGGTTAAATGCTGTCAAATCTGGAATGTTAGAACAAAACCTTATTCTGACAGTCAATGTCAAAATGTCAAACCAGGCCACGTTGACTCAAAATGCTATTTTCAGGCCTGCTATAAAATCAACGCATTCCACTTTTTATGGGCTTTGTAATACAAGGTCACATATGCGTATATAATCCTTTCCCTCTTTTAATTTCACACATACACCAAAATGAAGAGGTCAGTTCCGACTGATACTGAAAGAGGAAATTTAGCATCATTTCAAAACAGATATTTTCCTGATCGCTAAGAGCAGGAAGCTGCGGTGAAGTGGAACAATATTCAAATTCAGACAGGATGGTCCAGTTAAAGAGTTCACAACATACCCACTTCCACATGCGCACATTCTAGTGCGCACACAGGGAAAGGAAAGTGTGTTAAAATTAATAAAAATCAAAAATATGATGCAAACATTCTAAAGATACTTTACTATGAAAAACAGCAATTATCATGTCAACGTTCAGAATTTTAAAAAAAAAAATCTGTACTCTGACTTAAAACAATAGTATGGCTCTCAGAGTACAAAAGTGGTACATTTCTTTGTTTGTTTTGTGTTGTATGGGTCAATTTGTTACGTCAGCAATTCAGTTTATTAATCTATGGGTGCCAAACACAATAAAGTCTTCATTGCATTAGGTCCTACTGGATGCTTTAGACAAGAATAATGGCCTTTCAGCAAACTCAATTTTTTGTTTTGTTTGTTGTTTTTTTCTCTCTTTTGACCTCATGAAACAGAGAAAGTCAAAGGTCCTTTAAAAGGATTTTCATCTAAAGGAAAATTTAGATGAGTACATAGAGTACATACTGGATTTTTCATCAGATCTAGAAAGGTCTGTATTGTAATGAGTCTGAAAATATGAAAGAAACACATCTGATCTTTCAAGTCATTTGGTGATATCTTACTCCACTTCATTTGCTGAGGGGGGTAGAGGTCCAGAAAAAGTTTGGTTTTATAAAAATCTGGTCATGCAGATGCTATAATAGGATATAAGTTACCCATTCATACCATTATTTTCCATTCCTTGGGGGTATATAATATTGCATAAAGTCATGATTACAGTCTTTCACAATTTAGACAAGACTGGAGCAATTTGACCACAGGGCGCAAAAAAAAAAAAAAAATGGGGTGCTTCCACTTTCTCACACATTCATTTTTTTTTTCTGTCACATATTCACAGCCATTAATTCATATTTTGAAAATTATTGATTATAACCACCGACTTTCAAGACTTATATTCAATGATCCTATTCAAATCTAGGTAACATTTCTCATTTTATTTCTATCCATGATATCAAATATCGGACTAAATATTGGACTCTCCCTTGTGGAAATCATAGTAAGAAATGAGGTATGGGGGAATTTTTGGTGAACTTTAATCCTGACAATTGACTTCGGCCCTGTCACTTCAGGATACTATTTCACACTTATTTCTATCCTTTTTACTAAATGACATTTAACTACCACTACACATTTCTAGCTGAAGCTAAAGCTGGAAAATGACATTTTCAAGCAATATGAAGTAATGCTTGGCCTTGACCTGTGACCTATCACTACTAGCATTTTCATGCTGATCAATTTTTGCTCTGTTTCTTTCTACCCTTCCCACCACAACTACATAAATACTGACACTCCTCACTGAAATAAGTTGGAACTGACCTAAGAGAAGTGACGTTTGACCTTAATGCATGATATCTCTGCAAATAATTGTCTATTCATTTCTACCCACTCAACCATATTACATTTAATCACTAAACATTTGTACGTGAAGTAATGGCTAAATTGATACTATTTCTCAACTTCAGAGATCTTTAATCTTAATACAGTTGAACCTCTATTATCCGGCCTCCCATTATCCGGATCTCTCTATTATACGGACGCAATCTCGCCGTGATTTTTTTTTTTTATATTATAATTACGGGAGGAATGGGGGATTCCCAACTACATAAGAACTCCTACACAAACACACATGAATTACATATACTTGATACATTTCTTAATAATCATTTAGGTAAATCATCCCAAGAATTTATAAAAGAAAATGATTTCGTTCTTGCAAACACAAACCTCTATTTTGGGGTCTGTTACTGAGTGTAACAATGAAAAGGTTGCAGTATACACATTACTACATGTGGTACTACAATGGGCTACATCAGTACATGTGTATGTATATGTACATGTATAAAGCATTGAGTCTCCCATATCCGGCCAAATCCCTTATCCAGATGAGCCCCGGTCCCGACTTGTCCGGATACGAGAGGTTCAACTGTATTTCAGGATTATCATTTTCAGTGTGACTTGCATTTCTGATTAGTGATTTGTGATTTGTCAGGTGGTCCCAAAACCATGTACACCTCCAAATACCGGACCTATCAATCTACATGTATTATGAAAGCTGCAAATTAGAGAAAGCACAGAATTTCAACGTATGTACAACTTCATATTGTATTTTCTCACTTTCCAATATCAAATTTGGGGCGACAGTGATATCTTTAAGTTGGATTTATACCATTCTCATCCTAACCGCCAGTCTGAGAAGAAACAACACTACTTGCAGAAAAGTTGATAAAAGTTTGCCATATTCACAGAATATATGTAATCCAAATATCATACGACATACATACAAACGTACAATTTAAAGATACAGAGAGACAGACAGACAGACAGACAGATACACACATCTAAATGTATTAAGAGTCTGGAAGAGAGGCTAGTGCCCATTAGTTCATGTGACTTCCTGACTCTGACATCTCTCACGTGGCGCAATATCCTGCATAACAGTACCTCCTTCCTATCCCGGCTAGGTGGCTCTCATAAAACTGGGTACCATATGCATGGCTTGCAATCAAGAACACGAATACATATATGGTGGGACCACACAAATCCTTGGGAACAACGAACAGGAACCATTGAAGACCGACGCATCTGATTTGGTGAATATATCACAAACCATCACACATGTACAAAATTGTCATATTTCATTACTCTACAACACACAATTATGTAATGCCCGCCATGCCATACCCCTATGGAAGACCCATATTAATTTCATAGTGACGGACCCTTACGTTGACTTTACTCACTTTCAAACTTAATTAATTAATGCTGGTGCCGTAGCAAAACAAAGTATTACATAGTTCTAGTAAGTCTAGTAATTGATAACAAGTCAGTGAGTCCACATGTTCCAGATCCTTTTTATAGAGCACAAAAATATTTTTTACAACACTTTAATACGTTAATACTTCTGGACTACACAGCTGCTTTTGACACTATTGACCACAGTGTGTTACTTCGCCGCCTTGAAAAAGACTTCCTGATATCCGGAACTGTTCTTGACTGGATCCGTTCATATCTTCACAGCCGTACTCAACGAGTCATCATCAATGACACGCTGTCTTCACCATTCCGCAAGGTTCTGTGGTTGGGCCACTCCTTTTTCATCTATATACCAGTCCATTGTCCAAAGTCATTGAATCCCACCAAGGCGTTCAGCATTTGGTGTATGCTGACGACACACAGATTTATGTTACACTCAAACCAAATGAGACGGCTGAAGCAGCTCAAAAACTTCAGAACTGTCTTGAGGATATCAAAATCTGGTTCTCAAACAATAAGCTTTGCCTCAATGAACAAAAATCAGAGATGATCCATATATATTCCAAACATAGAAACACCAATCCATTCCCAGATTTAGTTTCTGATAATGTTCCTACCAAGTGTAGTGAATGGGTACACAATCTTGGTTTGATCATTGACAAAAATCTTACCCTTCAACACCACATTAAGCACATTTGTAAGGCAGCATCTTTTGGATTGTTCAAAATTGGGAAGATGAAGAAACTACTTGACCGACCTACAACTGCCAAATTAACTCATGCATTTGTTTCTTGTCATCTAGATTATTGCAATTCCATATTTTCTAACCTCCCTCAGACACATATATTCCCACTTCAACGGGTACAAAATTCTGCCGCAAGACTTGTCTCCCTCTCCAGGAAATCCGAGCCCATAACTCCAATCCTCCGTTCTCTCCACTGGCTTCCCATACATCACCGCATATCTTTTAAAGTTCTTTTGCTTACGTACAAAATTCTGAATGGGCAAGCCCCCAGGTATCTCACAGATCTTGTTTCTTTACGTTCCATTACTTCCTCAAGATCCCTCTGTTCATCCTCTACAATGCAATTGACTCCTGGACCACGTACTTCCACAAAATACGGTGATCGTGCTTTTTCTACAATTGCCCCTTCTCTCTGGAATTCTCTACCCGCCTATATACATCAAGCCACTTCCGTTAATCAGTTTAAGATTTTGCTTAAGACTTATCTTTTTAGTAGATAGTTCTTTGGAATAGTCCAGTTGTGGGTCGGTCAATGGAGGTGCACACTGATTTTGATTTTCATTATTTATCGTAATTATACACTGTATCTATTTTTTTTTTTTTTTTTTTTTGGTATGTTTGTACTTGTATTTTGGTATTTTTGTATTATTCTGGTATAGATATTAATTTTTCCGGTAAACTGTGCGCTTAGAAACATTGGTATTAAGCGCCTTATAAATGTATTGTATTATTATTATTATTATTAATAAATAAATTTCATGTTCTTTTGACTACTGCATAATGGACTGCATACAACACAAAATTGGTACTTCTGATAATTGCAAGCTGCCCCATGTTATAACAATATTTGCAAAGGACATCTTTTTTTTTTTCAGTTTTAATGTGACATTTATTCTTACATTTCTGATTGGTTTGGGGCACATCTGATGGTAATTATCAAACTGATGACAGTAATGATGACAATAGTAACAATGATAATGATAAATACTAAAGCAAGAATGATACCAATGAATTGGTAAAATAACCATAATAATGATGACAGATAAGAATAACAAAACTGAAATTCAACAAACATGGACTATTGTCACAAAGCTCTGCAAAATGAAATATAGTCCTCTTATAGACACCATTAGAAACCAACAGAAATTCTGTGTTGGTTTTCTGTTGGGGCTATGGGATTTTTGACCTGGGACGCAGCTATTTTCTAGAAAAATCACACATAAATAAACCTCAGTATTTAGATAGTGAATTACAGACTGAAATGAAGAAGCTCAATACCTCAAAAAAAAAAAGCTACAACATTTTTCAAGCAAATTCTTCACAATATGTGAATTCATGAAAAATAAAATGGTATTAATATCACAGGTAAACTTCGCAGAATGGTATAAATGGTATGTGGAAATGATAATTTAGGTGTTTATACCCACACAAAAAAAAGAATGAGAGAGTCTGTGCATATGTTACCTGCATCTTGTGTCGAGTATAGTGTGGTTTCCCATAGAAATATCCTCCACCACTGCCACCGCCACCGGAGGAGAATGATCCAAATCCCTTCCCCACTGCTGAACCGGAGTTATGACCGTTGTACCAGTACCCTCCCACTTTGGGCATCCGTCTGGATCGGCCGTGCATGATCACTACTTGTGGAGGGGGAGAAGGGGCGGGGAGGGGGTTGGTGTGGATGGATTGGGATAGGGGTGGGGAACAATCCTTCACGTGGGGGGGGGGGGGGGGGTGGAAGGTACTGGAGGGGGGTATTCGGACACTTTGGTAACAAGGAATTCCAAGATGGTCGGTCCAATTTATAGTCTTTTCAATTGTCTACACTTCAGGAACCAAGAGGCCTTAGAAGTACTACCAGCAGCGGAGTAAGAAAAATCCCTGTCTGATGGTGACAAAGGGGGAGGGGCATGCAACAAAAGTTTTCCAAACTTGTGAAGATGATCTGTAAACGACACTCCTGGGGTCCGGTCAGTGCTTGCTTTGGGGCAACGGTGGGTGAAAGAGAGAGACACAAAGCCACGAAGGGAAACACCTTTTGTAGAAAGAGCAGGAATAAGTCGATTCTTCTGGTAGCTGAAGTTGGATTATTCCGAGTCTAATCCGCACCTACACTCATAAACACATGTATACACATGCGCGCACACACAAACACAGGTGTTTATCAAACAGTCCTCACAGACGATCAACCAGACAACCAGAGAATGCCGGCAGAGTCAGAGGGTGTCACCAAAAAAAAATGGAATCAGAACCAGAGTTTCCAACCAGGAATAGACGATGACATTCACAGCTCAGTTGCCTTTGTAATACACTACACTGGAAACAATGGTGAGGAATGCTGATCCCACAGCTCTTGAGGCTATTGGAAAAAAAAAAATGACTTTTTTTTTCTCTCTCTCCCTTCAACTTTGACAAATGTGGGCATTAAGGGCATCCGTCCGGCTTTTGTAACTCTTGGCTGCAATGAAGCACATAATATCACGAGGAGGATATACCACATTGGGGCTGGTTGAAGAGCACTTGATTCTTTGGTTGTCGGTGTCCGTATGCAGATAGCTAGCACTGGTCTGTGTGTGTGTGCGTGTGTGTGTGTGGATGTCTGTAAACTTGCCGGACAGAATGTGTTTTACTTGAAACAGTCACTTTAACAGCTCTGTCAGGATATAGTTTAAGAGGAAGTCAGGGACAAAGCAGAAAGTGTGCTAAGTCCTTCAAAAACCACTTACATTCCAATTGACTGTTCTACTATTGAAGCAAGAATACACTAAAAAAAAAAAAACTTTTTCTCTCTCCTCTTCTATCTCTCTCTTTCCTTCCCTCTCTCATCCCTCCCTTTCTTCCATTCTTCCCTCTGTTACCTTTGTTCTTTCTTTTTTTTCTGTCTCCCTAGCCCTTCAATAAATCATGCTAAAACCTGATAGCATACTGTAAAACTAAATACATTTGTGGCACAAAACTTTTGTAAATTGGAGCTGACAGCCTTTTTCGCGGCACAAAACTTTCATGAATCACAACACTCAATGTATTGTATTATAAAAAAAAAAAACCTTTGCATGCATTTTACTCTTTTGAATCTTCATTCCTCGCGAAATTCATGAAAATCTCATCTACACAAACATTTCTGGTTTTACAATACCCTTCCAAATGCAAGTGACTTCAATCATATCTAAAGTTGCAGATTTCCTATGAAGCTGTTAGTGGACAGAAAAAAATGTGTGGGGGGGGGGGAAACTTCCTTGTAGTTTATTCTATAATAAAGAAAAACTTTGTGACCCTTTGCAAATGAGAGCAGACACAGGAAATCCAACCTTTGGCATGTTACAGTGTGTAAACATTCAGGTGACTTTCAGCACATCCTTGGGAGCATGGGAGAAATGGGTGGTCTGATTAAAAAGAGGGGGGAATTCTTTGTATTCTATAAGGGAAAACTCTGTGAAGCTTTGCAAATGAGAGCAGACACAGGATATTCAACCTTAGTATACGTGCGAGTGACTTTTAGCATACCTTTTACCTCACAGACTGATTGAAACCGATTGAAAAAAAGGGGGGAATTCTTCGTATTGGATTCTTTAAAATAAGGGAGAACTCTGTGATCCTTTGCAAATAAGAGCTGACATAGAATATTCAACCTTACGCAAGTTACAGTGTGTATATGTGCAAGTGACTTTCAGCATACCCTTGACTGTATACGCCACATATTTAGCGAGTCTAAATTTTCGCGAATCGGGACTTCCTGATATTTTCGCGAGTGGTTAAATTCGCGATCATGGAGTGCTGTGCTAAACAGAAAAATTTATACATGTTTGTCACATTCATATCGGGATCAGAGTAATTTTTTTCATGTGCCTTTAATTTTGTGAAAAGCGCCTGACTTGCGAAATTCGGGAAAATAAAAACCTCGCAAAATATTCGGCGTATACAGTACCTTAAAGACCCAGTGGTCCGACTGAATCGATCTCCATTTGCTACCCATCAGGGTTCGAAAACCACAAATAGGGCCCATCAGTGAACATGCGCATCAAAGTGTACGCTCATTGGTAATATGATTGTGACTCCACTCACATTCTTGGTTGTATGTGTGCTTACTTAAGTTTAATCCACCCCATGTTTCTAATCTTGAAGATTGAAAAAGTTTTAAACTTTAAAGATTAGCTTGTACATTGTAGTTTAGCACCATGTAGACGCACTTGAAGGATAGCAATCTGAAAGATTAGGTGATGATCAGAACCACAAGACATCTCAGGGTTTACACTCTATTCACATGCCACAGGGGATTCCCACCCGTAGTTTAGTGTCATGTGGACTCAGTAATCAGTGAACTCGAAAGTTAGTGTGATGCCTCTGTGAACCCTATTCCCCTTCAGCTTCCATGTCAACCTCCCTTGTGTTGTACACTACTGTATCATCACACATTAACAGGTTTATTGCTGGTGCTGTGTGTACGTACTTCTTCCGGTTCTGTGGTTTAATCATCGGGTGGGGCTCTCACTGGAATCTTCACTCATTCTTGAATATTAGGTGTCATGTGGACACATGTTGTAGTTCAAAATCACAAGCTAATCGTAGAAGTTTATATGGTCTTCAAGTTAATCTCAAAGATAAGAAACGTCGTGTGAACCTAACTATTAGAAATCAATGATAAAGCTGTCGACACAATTTGTTACCATGATTTTCAAAAATATCCCAGTTAGGCTAGCCTTCCCACCCCATGGTATCCCCACGTTACGCAGGTCTTTAATGGGTTTCTTTCTTTATAAGACAGGGGAAGATTCCCTCATATAAGCAGCCAGCCAATGTAGTCTCAGAGATATGAGAAGTTGCAATAATTATGTCATCCTTCAACACTAGGCATTTTCACATCAGCCCGATGTTTTGAAGTAGTGCGCTATTTTCTGACTTGGGAAATTAACCCAAAAACGAAATAGCGTGCTATTTGATAATGTGAATACAAATTAGTGTGCTAATTGATCGAGAACATTTCTCAAGTCCAACTCGGGGAATTTTTCCGAAATAACAGGATAATTAATGCGAACTAGCGCGCTATTTGATAATGTTCGGGCTGATGTGAATAGGAAATGAAAGAGCGCGCTATTTGATAATGTTCGGGCTGATGTGAATAGGAAATGAAATAGCGCGCTAATTTGCGATCTTGGAAAATACCTCGAGCTTGGATATTTATCAGGCTGATGTGAAAATGCCTAATGAGAGGAAAGAATCATGCTATTTTGCATCACAAGACAAGATGGTATGCATAAATTTTAATGCACTAATTGCAATTCTCAAAGCATGTCAATATACTGACATACCTGTGCAATGTATACGGAATTTAGGAAAAATATACATATATGTATATTTTTGTTTGTACACTCGAGTATTCGCCCAATGCATACCTTTAGAATTTAGTGGGTATTTATCCTTGGTGATGAACAATATTAGTTATAGACCATGGTTGCCAAATGGGGTCAGAAAGACACAGATAGACAGAAAGTCAGACTAACAGAGAAAAGACAAAGGGGCAAATTTACAGACAGATAAGCACAAAAAAGTCCCAAAACAAAAAACAAAACAAAAAACAAAAACAATGGACATGAGATAGAATAAATAAGAGGGAAGGAATGCCACACTAGGAAACCACAGAAGCTAGCCTCTTTCCAAGGCTTTCCATGCTGTTGTTAGCACTTACATTCAGGAGCAAAGTGAGCCACAGCAGAGCCCTTTGAAGAAAGGCAGGGATGCCAAGTTCAAAAAAAAATTTATGAGTGAGATTTTCATGACTCGGCATCTTGGCATGCGAATGTGCGCGCGAGCGAGGGTGTGGGATGGGTTTTCCCCCCCCCTGTGGCCTCTCACGGTAGGGAGCTTTTTCAATTTTTAGCTCTTAATGGTGCGATCAGGTGCATACTTAAGTGACTATTTTTTACTTATTTTGAAAGACAAAAGGGAAATATACCTTCATTTGCAACTATCACTTTAATCTTTTGAGCTATGCTCATTATTACAGGCCCAAGTTGCAGACTTCGCCCGATGCGTGAGAAAAATGGGTGCCATGCGTGAGATCATGAGATGGCCCCTAAATGCTTGAGTCTCACGCAGAATGTGTGAGACTTGGTAGCGATCTGGAAAGGGCATTTTGAGGTCTGTAAATGCTGTTATTATTCATGAACTGGTAGAAAGCCTAATCTGCACTTCATCCCTGCTGAATAAAGAAAATAATTTGGTTAGTCACTTCCAACCCATAAAACTGCTAGATTCACCCAATGGCCGTCAATGCACAAAATGCATATAAATGCATGAGCTTCTTTGCACAGATATCCACTGATTGGCAGTGATTTTTACTGCCAAACGCTGGTATCAAGATCCTACAATTTAAAGGCATTAGTTAACAAATTTGGTTGGGCATCCAAAGGCCCTCTCACCTAAGGCTTGCCTCTTGCTGGTGACTCTATCTGCCTCTGAGGCGATGACCCTCAGTTCAGTTTTCTTGCAATCACAATTTATGGCGAGAGGGCCTTTGGTAGAGACTACACAGAGGCTTGAACAAGCACAGGGCTGATATCGGGGACAGGAAGTATAACATCCTAAAGCAGTTTGAGCAGGTTTCAATGGCTCCAACATCTGTTACCCTGGTGATAGTAGGTGAACTTCAGATTTTAAATGTTACCCTCACCTAAGTTCAGTCCTTATTCACTTATACCACAACTAAAACACCAAAGGCTGCATACTTACACACACACATACACACACACACACACACACACACACACATACACACGTACGTGCACACAAACATACGCATACATATTTTTTTCATATTCTTCACTCAAATTCTGTCTTAAGATACGGAGATCATATTCACAATGAAATAATTACGCGCACCCACATATACACACACAAACAAACAAACAACGATTATGTCATGCATTTCATTATCCAAAGACAAAGTGAATGCTGAGTGTCCGTCCATGTGAACACAATGACAGGAATTTTGCCCTTACAAACAGAACAAGATCAAACTCAAGGTAATAGAACAATGTTGTGGATCTCACCTTGACTAAAATTGCCATACCATTCATCTATCGATTAAAGTGAAAAACCACTCTACGTTCAGATCGGTTGGAGTCAAGGGGTCAAATCACAAAAATAACCAAATTACAGAAGTCTTTTGATCCTCAAATTACTGTAAAATCAGAAGGAAAAGCTTGGAAAAAAGTTATCACTGCAAAATCAGAAATTTTCATGTGCATGATACTTTCACAAATTGGAGCCGACGTCATTTTTCACAGCATAAAATTTTCACAAATTGCCACTGGCATTTTATGCATAAAAGTGTAAACAAGAACTTTTGTATCCATTTAATTTCTCAAATCTTGGCTCCCCACAAAATTCATGAAAATTTCATGCACATGAAAATTTCATGTTTTACTGTAATAACTTTTTCCTTTTTTATTCCAAAAAAAATGTTCAAAATTTGATATTGATCACAATAATATTCTATACAAACTTTAAGAGGTGATGATGTCACTGGCTCAAAAATCTCTGACTAACCTGCACAGAAATCTCCACTAGATATCTATCCCTGAAATCAAATAAAAGTGATTTAAATAAATTTAAATAAATTCGATCATTCGCATCAAAAGATGGTAGCATTTTACAAGGATGTGGTGCTTGTAAATCAAGGATTAAAAACATGACTTTTTTTTATAGTGCAAAGTGCAGAAAGAGAGCTGATGAAGGACAAACGGACCATGATGATATTACCTTCATTCTAAACGTAAAAGGGATAAGTTTTACCCCAATGTACCCACTGACCTTTAAACCAGCTTATGACTTGTGTATTTACCTGTTCTCTTTACTGTTTTCATGCATTACAGTTTGCTTGTGCATTTTGAGTATACCATGCACACTGGGAACACTTGTGCATGGGTTCAGCAAGTAAGCACAACATGTGAAATATGATTTCAGCAATTTTAGATTCAGTACATGAAAAACAGTGTAATAATACACAGTCTGAGGATAGAGAAAAGAGTTAAGTCCTCCCCGAAAAGAGAAGCTAAAGACACCTCCTCTCGAAGCTAACACAGTCAATCCAGGCACAAGAAAAGCCTAGGAAGTCATGGTACTATAACCTTGTACCTTTACACCGATGAACTTCTGTGCAACCAGAAACTGTGGTGTGCATGAAACTTTTGTGTATATCACAAGGAGCCAAGATTCATAACAGCAAAATGCATGCAAAAATTTAAAAAAATTCCTGTATTACTCGCAAATGTAGTATACTTGTGAATTTTTCATGGTCGGCTTCAAATTTGCAAAATTTTAATGCCGAAAATGTTTCTGGTATTACAGCATCCACTAGACTTGTAAAGTCAATGTTCACTGCTGAGGTGAGTTCATGCCTTCATGGGTATGAAATGCACTGTTCCTGTACTCAGATCAGTCAAGGCCCACATTACAATAAGTTGTGATTAACTGGAAGACAGCCTCAGTCTTAATTTAATAGATAACTGCATAATACCCAAACGTAGTGATCACTTGCATACACTTGAAGTGTGGGTCCTTGGCACTAAGCAAGGCACTTGAGGACTAACCAAGTATGTGATGTCATTTGTCTGCAGTGCTTAACTTTGACTCACTCCCTGATCATTAACATAATGTCCTTTGAAAAATACAGAAAGACAGACAGACAGGCAGACAGAGACTGACAGAGAGACAGGGGGAGGGAGAAATAACCAAATAAAAGAAACATACCAGCTTGACAGGCAAATGATGTGTTAGATATTCAAAATTACCAGCAGCTCAAAAGATTGATCAAACACAAAGAAAATCACTAGTGACAAATTTTAGGACTGTTTTAAAGTCTAGGTCTAAATTTTCAATGGTAGTTTGAATCAAATAAATGATTGCAACAACCTCTGTAAATTCTGGCCCTACAGTTTAAAACTCAACAGTTTTTATACAAGACTTTAATTCTTTGTGTGCCACATTCACATACCGGATTCAGTCCATGGCTTACCAACTTTGCATACTTTGCTCAAGCATACAACAGCCAACAACACTATCTATAACTCCCATTATGTGACAGTGCATTGAAAACATCTTAGCTTTGTCATGAAATATATATTATAGCAAAATGTGCAGTTTCGCCACAATTTTGCGGCACTGCATTTCTAGCATAAATGCTTCCATAAAATGTAATCAGACTGTTTTCCAAAAGCGCTCATGTGCTGCCTTCTCAGAATAAGGTAGCACACAGAGACTTTAAATCATTCAGCATGTGGAAGCATTCCTTCCTCTTCTTCTTCTTCTCCTTCCTCTTCTTCTTCTTCTCCTTCCTCTTCTTCTTCTTCTTCTTTCTTTGTCTTTTTCAACTTTTTCTCACCACCATCAGGAAACAGGAAGTGATCAAGGAAAGAGGACGGCAAGATAAGCTTCCTCTGCTCTGCTACCCCAATAGTACCACTACATAGAAAGCTGAACGTGGGACCAATGTGATGCTTTGGACATCAACCTCACTGGCACCTACCCAGTTTAGTCTGGCTCTCAAAATTTCTTATAATGAAGAATGTACCGTTTGAATGTCAGTGATATCAAATACAGGTTTCTGCTAGAGATTATGTATACATTTATGCCAGTAGGGGGTAAAAATCAATTAATCACTCAATCGCTGGTTTTCAGTGTTTGGATCAGGATAGCTCTGCCTCATCACTAAAACAAAAAATGAAGTTGAAACATATCAAAGAAATGTAAAGAAAATATAGAAAACAAATTGTGATCAAAATCATTTTAAATAAAAAATATTGCTGATTAAATTTAATGTAACAATCTACACATTCAGGAATTAATAATCATAAAATGACTTACACATCAATCATCTCTAACATAAGCACCTCCATTAAAATTTGAATGATTACAAATTAAATCAAAGACCAATTTTGATTAAATATGAATGAATAAAATTTCAATATCTGTGCTAACACTAACCCAGACAATAAATTACACGTACTTAAATAGATGAATCAAAAACAGCAGAGTTGAAGCTTCCAAAAGATCAATAGCCACATCGCAGAAATTAATATGTAAACATGAAATTCTCCCCTCTTACTACTCAATCCACTACATACAATGGTTGAAAAACCATGCATTGATTTTTTTTTAATCACACAGAAAAATTTCATAGCATGTCTTGTGCACTTTTTCAGATGGAATAAGTCTCTGTTTGGGCAATTATCTAGTAAAAAAAAATACAACTAGAGGAGTTATAAACAAAAACTGAATTCCCCTCCTACCATGAATTTCTGAAGTGTGTCTGAAAATGCATTTGCCATCAGCACAGAAAGGAAGATGGAGGATATGTACAGCTATACAGTATGTACGGTATGATCATGCAATGGCCAGAGCAAAGAAAAAAAATTTACACCCTAAATATTTGACAAATAAAAAATGAATTGCTCCACTTTCGAATTGAATTTCCAATTGTAGATTGTCTGTTTGGCATATGATATTTCTGTTGCCATGTTCTTGACAGTGTTATGCATGGGCATTCATCATGCAGTCATTTGAAAGATATTCTAATCATATCAGGAGAGGTCTGTGTCCTCTTAGCACTTGACAAATAATCAGTTCAAAGCCGCTTTATCAAAGTATAGGTTTAAATTCTTTGTATGGACATATTAATCAAGGTAGTATGGCTGACTGTGGTCATAATAACATGGAAGAGATAGAAACACATGACCACCCCTTCTAAACATACTCAAACAACAAAAGCAAACAAACACACAGAAAATTACACACACACACACATACAGCAGAAAACTATAACAAACAAACAAATGCCACATGTTTTTAAAGAAGTGAGTATCTGCCACTGGTGTATATAAAGAAACAGAGTCACTTCATGTCCCTCTGAGTCTCCAAAAAACAACACCAAATAAATAAATGAATAAATAGAATGACAGTGTGGTTGCATTCTGTGATGTCAAGTTACAGCTCTGGAGCAAGAGCAACAATAACAATAATGTCAATTATAAGTATACATCAATACAAGCAATAATAATGCTAATGATATTAATAATAACAATGATTATAATGATAATAGAAATAATAATGATAATAATAATAATAATAAGAATAATAATAATAATAATAATAATAATAATAATAATAATGATAATAATAATAATAATAATAATAATAATAATAATAAAAATAATAATAATAATAATAATTTGAATATGAATAAGAATATTGATGACATAAATGATAACAAAACAAGAAAACACTGACAACAGCAGCTTTAAGTGAAGCAAAGGGAAAAGCATATAAACTCACATGACTGACGACTGGCGGACTTGAGAAGGCAGGGTAAGGCTGTGGGTGTGACTGCTGAGGGGGGTACCTCTGCATCCCCGTGGGGCTGACGGGCGTCGGCCGGAAGTATTGATGCCAGCCAGGGGCTTGGCTGCCTGGTGGGGGCGAGGCCAGGTTGTGACTGGGCCACACCCCGTGGTGGTGGGCTTGAGGAGAGGTGGTGTTCCGCCTCACAACTTGGAAGGCAGGGCGTGGATGCTGCAAAGGGGGGCGCGGTCGAGGGAGAACAGGGAATGCGGACAGGTGGTAGACAGGGGAAATATAATGAGAAGGGAACATCACACACAAACAACATTACATGCAAGATGAGGGATTGAAAGCAATAGCAGCTCTTAACATTCACAATACATTTTTCCATCAGAAGATGGGCTATATAAGTTTGCTTTTTTTTTTTCCAACATGTATAGCCATTTGGACTTTCACATTTACATACCCTGGGTACATTCGTAATATATTTTACATAACAAGATTGGCTATCTTAATTTCAATTCAGTTTTTTTAGATCAGTGACATTTACTCCCAGCAAATATATGTATAGTACACACAATAATGCAATCAATGTGAATATGCTGGGGGGACCTGTCTAGCAGTAAAGAACTTGGGACAAGTGTGCCCTCATCATGAATTGATATGATACGCATTAATATACTTCATATACTTTCTTTGATAAAAGGATGTAGATATGTGAGCAGTTAGTTTTGTCTCTGATTATATCTGCATTTGATCACTCTGCTTTCATGACATTGTATTTGTATGCATTTATCAAAACATCCTAAAAAAACAGAGCATTCACCTAAACACTAAAATTTTAGTTTTATGAATATGACTTATTCATCCTTGGAGCAAAACATCATACCATCTTCAAGCTGAAAGAACACTAAAAATGTAATTGAAGTTGCACAAGTACTGTAAAATTTCTTACTAAAATGTTCAAGTTATTTGGGTACATTCTCAAATGCAATTGTATTGGATGAGGTAATGACAGTGATCTTCTCTACCACTTGACTTCATTTCAAAAAGAGGGAATTTTAGCAAAAGATTTGCATGTTGGTTGATGAAGCCTTGTGACACACTAATATCATCCCTTCTCCTGTGTTGCCTATCTGTTTGTAACCAATGTCAGTATTTCTGGAGAATGTATAGTTTTGATATTCTTTGACATTTTGTGCAATTGCATTTAAAGAGCATGGGGAGCAGCAAGTCCAAAGAAGACAGGCAATTTCATATGTGTGCAGTAGTCATTATTCTTTTTTTTTTCTGCATTTCTGCTTCAAACTCTGTTTTTGTGTATTTCTCTCAGCTGGTTTACAAAGCATCAAATATCATAAATTTGTGTCCACTGTTACATCTGTCATTACCACTCAATCACCTCAATTTCCTTTCTATTTCTAAACATCTTCCAAAAACTTATATATCATAAGGGAGAATACCCCCTTTTTTCTGTTTACCAATCTGTAATTACCAATCAGTCTGGCAACATATATCTGTTAACATATGAATAACTGTACTTATAGTATGTCTGCATAAATCATTATATACATGGATTAACATTTCTCTTTCAAACTCTCTCTCTCTCTCTCTCTCTCTCTCTCTCTCTCTCTCAATATATATATGTCTTTGTGTCCTTTACCACTTCCTTATTTCAGTTAAAAAGGCTAAAAATGATAATATCTGCATTTAAGAAAAAAAGAGATTAATAAGTAAAAAAAAAACCCATGAAATCTCCTATCATAACTTCATGGTATACAAACTTAGTAGAATCACTCAATGGAAAGAAATGTTTGAGGAATCCATAAAGTCCAGATACCAACAAAAAAATCAATTGTCATACATTTTTTAATCCATCAAAGTACAAAAGATATTTCTTTTTGTATGGGCCAAATTATCTGAATGACCTCAGATTGCCTGGAATGCTTTATTATTACTGCCACTTCATGGTAAGGCACAACAGATACAGGTTATATTATCATATAATAATGTGTGGTGACCACATTTAGCCAAGCATCTTTGCACACATAGACATTTATACCTATCTACAATCATTTCATCTGCAGGCAATCCTGAAGACTGTCTTTTTTCCTGTCTTTGGTGTCATTCAGGTCAATTACAATAAACATTACTTTGATATGGACATTGAACCTTAATTTATATTCATATGTTAGTTTTCACCTTTGTTCCTAATCACAACTATTTAAGTTAGAGATTCAATTCAATTCAATTCAAGTCATTTATTTCATTGTCATTCTTCTTCCAACAAAACATAACAGTTAACACAAAGTAAATTAGAAATTCTATCATAAGCATATATACATTACAAAGTATGAAAATAAACGATAGTAAATAAACTAATAAAGATAAATTATGTATGCATACCGGAAAATATAAAATCATGTTTAGAGGGGGAAAAGAGAACTGAGAGGCCAACTAAAAAGCGATGCTTGTAGATTGTGGACAACTCAATAATTTCTTAAGAACACAAAGTCTATAGATGCACATTAAGTATTTTGCCAGGGTTTCAGTCAGGGGTATTTCTACAAAGCAACAGGTATAAATGTAATCAGCAACTCACTGAAATGATTAGTGGGAAATTGCTAACTTTGATACTTGAAAAATGATAATATCATAGTTCTCAATAGTGATTTTCCCATGTTCATTACAATTTGTCTTTTTCCCTTGGTGTCGTTTTTTTTTTCTTACTATCACAGTCAACTTAAACATGAAGGGGCATTTCATCTTAACCACTGCCCCTGCCCTCCCCCCCCCCCCACCTTTTTAACCAAATATTGTATTGGATATAAATAATATACAGCAAGGAATGCACATAAAAATGCCCTCTAACTGCTAGTGCAGAATGGAGTAATACTGATCAAAGCTGTGGCACTCTAACAATAGATGGCGCTATCACATTTTAAATCAAAGGACAATGTTGATGCTCCCACAGGCCATGAGAAGAACCAGTACCACTGCACTATCAGTGGTTTGGGCATTGATTCTATTTCTTGACCAACATTTGAAGAGTTTTATTGCAAAATGAGCTCAGTGCCATTTTCAAACATTTCACAGTTAGTCCATTATCAGATAGAGCAAAATTAAACCTTTCCAGTAATGCCTCACTTGTGACATAACAAGGAATATTCTAGAAGTTATGATTAAACTATCCTGTATTTTCTTATTATTTTTGTTGTTTTTTAGCAGCTTTAATCACAAATATGTCAACTTTACAAGAATGGAGTTAGCTCAATTTGCGATAAAACTCATTTGTAAATTCATACACACACACGCAAACTTATATATACACATGTACACTTATGGCTTTACATGTATGTTAATCTATCCTATCTATGAGGTCACTTCTTGGGTTTTTTTGTTCTTTTTCCTGAGGGTAGCGTCTTCAGTGTATCGATATCACTTACCACAATCTTCCAGGAAAATCTGTCATTATGATTACCCTAGCCCCCTAAGATAACAAATTATACATTTGGTCAAGAGGGGGCATTGTGGGCGAAGCATCTTTTGTCTAAGGACATACACATAAGGCAAGATTTGAACTCGTGATCTACTATTTCTAAGTACAGAGACTTGACTACTATTCCACAACGATCCTCTAGAGTGTCTACAATGTTTGTTTACATCATCTGTAGATAGATGATATGCATTTGTAAAATTTACTTGAAATTTCCAACAGTATACATCTACTGATAACTCACATCAAACATAAACTGTCAACTGACTTGTGCATGTGCAAAATGAATGGATTTCAGTTTCTCTGAATATCAATTCTATTTCTGTTTTTTTGGAATATTTCTAGTTCATTTTAGGCCTCTGCCTGAAGCATGAGGGATTTTTTTTTCTCCATCAACTTTGAGTGTTCACTACTGTCATGGAATAATTACAGTACACACTGTCACATAATGCAGATATGAAATGACAGCTACTACTTCGTGTAAACACTTGTCAACATCTATACCTGCCCTTACAATACAGGCAAATATTTGATATGCAGAGATCGACAATGGTTTTGACAGTTGTTAACAGTTATGATTTCTGCCGAATGTCAATCAGGAATGTCACAAAAGGAAAATAGTTTTTTTGTGGTAACATCACAAAGGGCGGCACATAGATACAGTAAAATACTGTAAACCACAATTTTTTTGTGGCCTGAAATTTTCGTGAATTGGAGCCGACGGCCTTTTTCGCAGCATGAAATTTTCGCGCGTTGCCTCTAACATTCAATGTGTAAAGTGTAGACAAGAACTTTCACATGCATTTTGATTTCGCGAATCTTGGCTCTCGCCAATCTCACGAAATTTGCGAAATTAAAATACATGCGAACATTCGTTTAACAGCAGTCCCATTAGTCTGCACTGCACAACCTTAGTCCCACCTCATGCATATTGTGTGTGTATCTTGTTTTGAGCTACAACGGAGTGATTGCAACAATTTGACAGAGATCACACATGATTTTGAATGGTCAGGGAAATGCTTTTTGATCATCATAATATATAAAGTTATCTTCACCAGTAGACAAGTCAGACATAAATTTCTGTTCTTGAATCTATCCCAAGATCCATCACATACTAATCCCAGTTGAAGCATACAAACTGAGCTGCACTGAACTGCAAAGCAACAAATCTGACACAACTGATTCAATTCATCGGTCGAATAACTAGCTATGTTTTGGTAGGATAGAATACTTATTTCCCATTGGTTTTCACCATTATACTTCTCATTCTGCTTTTACATGAAGTTTTCCAACTTTGACTTGTGTGTTTTGTAGGTTGTGTGGCAGGAGGAAGCATGGCCTAATTTGTTGCATTTCACTGCAATTTGGTTTCTGCAACTCTTCCTCCCCCTGAATTTATAACCCAGATTCCCCCAACACAAATTGGTCAGAAATTGATCAGATTTCCACGTGTGACAAGACGACACAGGCATGGAGAAGCCACAACAAGCATACCCCCATGATACACCTCGACAGGTGCATTTCTACCCTGTATTGCAGCAAGGCCGGGGGAGGCACGTCCGGAAAAATTCTGACATAACTAGTCAAAATCTCACTTCTCTTTCAGAAAAAAAAAAGAATACAAATGTGACACTTACAACTGGTCACTAAAGGAAAACAAACAAAGTAACTGAAAGTGAACACAGATAGAAAATGCAGAATAATTCAAATTGCTTAATATCCTTGTGATTTCCAAAAATGTCTGGGGCATGAATACTTAGATATCATTCCTGTTATTACAATCAATTTTAGAATGATTGTTGTTGTTATTACCACGGTACCATCTTTACTACTATCTATTCTCATTAAGTCTCATTACTTAGTACATACACAAAAGTTGCATTTACTATTAAAATATATGTGATATTTACAAAATTGATTTCAAATTGCATTCTTTTAGGTATTCATATTCAAAAGTGTTTTTTTCCTTATATCCTTATTGATGGTTTTACAATTGATAGGGATATTAATAGTTATCAAATCTGGTTTTGTTATAATCTTAATGCATCATTATTTATATATAAATTTCCAAGAACTTCAATATAATTTACGGGGCCAAAACTTTGGGATACCTTATCTGTGATATTGAAACAAAGTTAACTATAAATATTTTTTCATAAAAACTTTAAATACCTTTCCTTTAAAAAGTATAAGTAATTCATAACTTGTTGTATATGTTATCAGTCAGTAATTTAGTATCTTTTATTAATGTAATTGTTCATGTTTATGGAATGTAGTTGTACTTGGAACCAGCCTTGACATATCAAGGGCCTTTGCTAGTCCCCTGCATCCACTGCATTTACTGGGTTAAAGTGTTTTGTTGGTTTGCTTGTCTTGTTTGTATGTAATTATACTTTGTGATTACAGTTACTCTGAAGAGATGTGACATAAATTTGAATCAAATTGAACTGATAAGAATAATTATCATTACCGCATATTTACTGCGGTTAATTTACCTATAATCATTAATACTATCATTAGCATCATTATCATTGTCATTTTATCAGTGATAGAGGCAACAATATCATCTTTATCGGCATTATCATACACATCACTTGGATCTTGAATATTATTATGGTGAATGATATCATCACCCCTACTGTAATAATGGCCACCACATCCCCCCCCCCTTTCAATAAGGCAGAAAATACATTATAGAATTACATTGATGTCAAATATATTTCAGAATTACACAATATGACTATTACCCTTATGGTTCATACTCCATAGCAATATCATTCAATCCTACATCCATAAGTAAAGAGCAAATCAAACACAAATCTGAAGTACAACCGAATATCCCGAGATGACATTACACTAGTAGATGAATAATGCTATTTCAAGTCAAAGTTCAGTGACTTTTCACCTTTGACCTAGAGGGATTTCCCCCAAACTTCAATCAGCCAATCTACAATTATGACTAGCACTGAAGCATACCTGGGCCATACACAAAGATAATCCACTGAAACACAAGATCTGAGACAGACAGATGGACAGACAGACAGCCTGAAAGGATGATACCTCTCACATCCTTGGGGGCAGAAAAATTAAAAATCCTTTACCAGAGATCTAGTTCAGATACTATTCATTACACAAAGACAGACAGAATACACACAAATCTTCTTTTTTTTTCTCTCAGGTTACCATGACAATTGATTATGATAGATATTGATCAATACCTACCTGAGGTTGAGGTGATCTGGCAGTGAAGGCGGTGGGACTAACTACTTGTGCTGGACTCCTCGTTTGTCGTACATACCCTACTTTATTTTGTGCCATCTGATGCTGGATAAAAGAAAGAAAGCAAGGAAAGACATGTTTAAGAATTTATTTTAAAGGGTTCTAGAATTCAGTTGTAACCTTCACCAGTCCTTGGTTGATATTGAAAATAGTACGAACAATCATTCCTCCCAGATGAACTGATTCCAAGGACCAAAAATAGGGGGTGTTAACCAGAAGAAGGTTTGCAGACTTGTTTCTACTTTTTAAGTAAATTTGAAATTGTGACATCATGTGTCTTTCCTGATACCAAGGTCCCTTCATGGAGCTACGTAGCTCCATGGTCCCTTCATCAGAATGAAATTTTAGTGGAATCTGTTTTAAAATGATGTGCAGTCTAAATCTGTGCAAACATTGATCAGTACTAAAAATTTATATTGAGACTGCAATGTCCATCTCCTGTTTACCATGGATCTTGCCCAACAAGTCAACAACTACACGTGTAGTAACAGACTATCAAGCAACCCATACATCTTGATCATCAGTAATCATAATTTCATGGAATAAATTCATCAGTTTGATAGTTATAACACACACAGCAGGTAAGAAAAAAAAAATCAAATGAGAAAGACATTGTGACTGTGACATAATGGAAGGACTTTAACAAGAAAACCGATAAGTTCAAACATCTGTACAAATTGTAAGTGCAATTCGGCTCTGTGTTCAAGTTGATATCCAAAATGGTCATAACAAAAATATGAAAACATTTTATAACCCATTACAAAAATGTTTCAAAGCGCTTTACAGTCCAAGATATATAAGAATGTAACATACAAGAAACAATGCATAAGTCAAATATCAGTTCAAGAAATTCATAAATTGCATATTCATCAACATTACTCCTCAAATAGAATTGTAGGTGAGCCTTTATTTATTTATTTTTTGAAAGTATCACTGTCATACAATGAGGGAGATCAGTTAAATAGAATGGCAGAAGTATAATCAAATTTAGCGGGGAAAAAAATGAAGTTACAGAATTTTAAGGTTACATAATTCCTGAATAGTGGATAAGGATAATAGATAGGAAAGGATGTCATCACCTGTAACAACTCAATTGTCAAGCTGATGTTTGTAGTCAAATTTTGCAACTACAGCCCCCTTCCTTTAAAAGTTGCAATAAGACTGCGTAAAATCTATTGGAATGATACAACTTATTCTTGCTGATCTCATGTGGAATGTGAACATTTCCTGGAGATTTATGAACAGGTCAATGGGAGCTTCAAATTTGTGGGTCTAGTTACTCCTAATATCATTGTTTTGTTATAGCATGTGACAGTTTGAATTCCATAACTATCCTATGTCTTGGTTTGATTTTGACGAAACCCCTATTAAACATCCTGTACATTTGAATTTTGAAGCAAGCTTCAATGTGGTGTGAAATTCCTCTGATAAGGTGACACTTTTTTTTTTTTTACAAATGGTATACATGTGTTGGTAAAGAAGGGTTTGGGTGAATGAGGCTTGCTCATAGGACCCTGCTTGTCAGTGATGTAGTCCAGTGGCTTAGGCTGGAGTAGGAGATAGTGGACACTTCTTCTAGTCCCTCCCTTCATGTCTAACACCTGTCAACAGAATGGATCATCCCCCACCTCCAATGCTATAAGTCTTCTACTGAAGATACCATTCTACAAACTGGGGAAAATTCATGAAAATCTGCAGTAGCAGCTTGATGAAAAGTAATTAGTACATAGTAGGGGATGAATTTCTCTCCTAAATTCACCTCAGCTGAAGACTCAACACAAGTTGCTTTGAATTTGAAGGGACTTACTAATATTTGTTTCATAACATGTATACATAAGCAACTTTTTAGTCAATAAACTGCAGCTACACTGTATTCTTTAATGACCTCTGAGAAGAGTTTCATTAGAAGACATACCACCTGACAATTTCACGTCTAAAGTGCGACAAGGTGGCTCACTTGAAAACAAAACACATAATACACTGAACTTTCAGTATTACTATAACAGACAGTCTGAAAAATTTACTTTCAACACCTGTCTTTATGGGAAATGATTTACTGGTGCGAGACCTCCAAGGGTCCCTGTTAGGCACAATGGATGCAAACAACAGAGGGAGCCCTAATCATTTGACAGTTGGTCTGATCCAGTGAAGCTGGCTCGCAAATTTACATCAGAGCGGCTGGCATAACAGACAGTGAAAGTGAAGGACCATCACTCAGTATGAATGCTGCCACAACATTCAATAGAGAAATGTGAGTCCATAGCTGTGACTAATGCTCACGCCTATCTCTATGTGTGGGGCAGTGCTGTGATGTACATCCGTACTCGCAGCTTCACCACCATCCTTTGCATTTATGCACATATGTCAAATTCCCATAAATCATATTCTACCATAAACATGATAATTGCAGGCACAATATGGGCCAGCTCATTTGTTCGTTGTTTTTGCCGGTAGTACCTAGACACGTTTCTCCGGTTATAGCAAACATTGACAGGAAAGATTTACAGCTGAATGTCATCGCTGCAGTGTATCATGTAATCAGGACATCCGCACAGAGTGCCATGGGAATGAACAGCCACCAAACCAGATGGATAAGACCTCAGATACATTCACACTTTACCTTACAGCTGATGATAGCTACCGGTACATTAATTGTACCTTCAACGACAGGTGAAATTGTTCCTTACAATGTAGCAACAGAAACCCCTTTCATAAGGGGCTTATCATGCCTGATAATTCCCTGTGTTTTTATCAATGTGCACCACTCAAAATGATAAAATCCAAAGGTTCAGCACGATGCATGCCACAACCCCATGTCATAAATAGGGCATATAAACATGACATTTTGAAAGGAAAAGAAGAAAGTGCAGCTTCTATCGGTGGTTAACAACAAGCTGTATTCACGACAGAACCCAATACTATCATACAAATAATGCACAAGTGAGAGTGGGTTAGTGGAGATGTAGCACACTCAAGGGTATTTAAAGTGGTGCAACCTGCACAAGGTAAAGCACAGTGCATGTTGCATGACATCATGAATACCAAGAGTGTGCCGCATCTCCACTAGCATCACAAAGTTTTGAAATGTGTGCATTACTTCTTTCAGAAAATGGGTCTGTGAACTATTTTTCTGGCAGAATTTTGTATTGCAATACAAATTGGGCCACTCTTCAATCAGCCATGCAGGCGATCATACAGGCGTAAGTGCAGACGAACATGTGAATCAAAGCAATTGTTTGGGATCATGCCATGCGCACAGAGTATTCGGAAATCCGCCATCTATAGGATAATGCATAGCGCAGTTACATGTATGCTCCTTTGCTGCACACTTTTTGCACTCTTGTACACTTTAGCGAAGAAATACAGAGTGCGCACATGACTCATTTCAGCACTTCTGATTGGCTACACTCAGAGAACCCATTTTATAAAAACTCATGTTAACTGTTTTAGCACCATCAGACTAAAATTCTATTGATCCTGTTTATAAGCATATTACCTATGGGACTGAGAGGGGTAAAGGGGAATCAAACCCAAATATATGTGGATAGAGTGAATGCAGCACTATAGTAGAACACTATCAGCGAAGTTTGAGGAAAATGGGACAATACGTTCACTGACATATGTTAAGGGTAATATAATTTTTCCCTGCTTTCTAACAGAAGTAAGTCAAGAACTTTTTCAATATGCTAGAAAAGTGAAAATATGTTGAATTTCCATCATCTTTTCTTCTCTTATCATTCTTCATATACTGATGTCACAAACTGTAGTAGTCTTCTCATCCAGTGATGGCCACAATAAAACTTCAAAGATTCATAACTTTTGAACAGATTGTCTAACTTTCCTCAAACTTTCACTGATGTGTTCTAGTAGTATTCGCTGCATTCACTCAATCCACCTGTACATTTGTGTTTCATTTCCCTTTGAATTAATATTTCAAGCAGTCATGTATGATACCCTGAGTACTGTAGCACTGAATGGGTCGAACCTAACCACAAGCTCAATGATAATTGCGGTCACATGGGCCCTAACTAGAACACTCTGCAGGGAGTGTTCATATCACCCAGCTTTGACTTAACCACAAGATATCTTGTGGTTGGTAGTGTGGATGACAACCAGCAGCTAGCCGAGGAGAGCATTCATAGGGTCTATACCAGTATAATTCCTTTGGGGCCTCAGCAGTCATCAAAGTAAACTATAAACTTCAGGCTAATTCAAAGTTCAGCTACAAAGCGTAGACCGTGAACCTCACTAATGTTGCCTCGGGGTCCAGTCAAGGCAGCGAGCCATAAAAATCAGGTTTGAGGTCATCAATTTGGCGCTGCCAGTGACATCATCAAATGCTTCCCCTTACTCATAAATTCCAGCGATGATCTAATGGAGTAGAGCTGTAACAGACACTCACTTCGGACAAGTCATTTTTATCGTGGAGTTGAACAACATGCAAATTTCATTTAAAACGGTAACCTCCTGTCCTCGAACACTCGGTCACAAATTGGTTAATCATGTCCTCCTAATTGTCCTGTACATGGTGAGATGAATGCTACTTACGGTATTCCTTAATTAGCATAAGTAAAGCTGTTTCTGCTTCCACAAGGTGTCAGGATGTATTTCCCCTACACTAGTCAATGCAGCAGGCAGGCTGAACACTCCATGTATTACTGTCCCGAGGTTTGAGGTGTGTTGTAGGTCACATGATACCATTTAGTGTCGACTAAAACAACTTTTCCATCAATTGGTACTTACATCAAAGAATTTTTTTTTTTTTAATGAGGACTTTCAAGCAATCGCGAGTCCCTACTGTTGAGTAATCACAGTGATATTAACGGGGGTTTTTTTTAAGTTTTAGTGTAAAGGGGAAATCTAACCCAAATTTACCCCAAATACACATGTATGTGGATTCAGGGAACGCAGAAAAGTTAATGAGAAAACATCAGAGATGCTTGAAGATATCTGGACAAGCCGCCCAGAAGTTATCAATTTCAAAGGTTTAAAAGTGAATTTACCAAAAATATGCGGATTCCGTGAATGCCAAAAAAGTACAAAACAAAAACAAAAATCAAAACAAAACAAAAAAGTCAGTGACATTTGAGGAAATTCAGGCAAACTGTCCAAAAAATCTAAAATTACAAGTATTTGTTAAATTCATGTGCCATCACCGCCACATACAAGAAGGCTAGAGCAGTTTGTGATGTCACGGCGGTGGAACGATGCAGAATGTATGTAGGGAATTCCACATACTTTCATTTTATACACATAGTCGGGCACAGGAATGCTCCTGAGGTGCTTTGAGAATATGCCCTGCTGAGTTTGTTCATACAAAGAGCCACCACCCACCGACACCACACACGAAGTGACTGAAAGAGGTACAGTATAACTGTCATGGTAACCTTCGCGAATATAAACTTCAAACATATAAAACTGTATGCACAGCGCCCGCAGCATACCGTTTCCGGAGCATTCTAGACATTACTTATCACGAGTTGGAGCCCTTCAGCAGTGCTCCTGAACTTAACCTCGAGAGGGGCATAAGTTTCAAACAATTTTGTGTTTTCATACGAAGTTTAGAACACTCTAAATGCTTTGTATAAATGGGGTATGAGTTATGTACTACATCTTATGATTTGCTCATAACAATACTATTTTTGTCAGTTGTTTAAATACTGCAACACTCATATCAAGTACCAATATCCCTTCTAAAACACTGCCACAGTTGCAAAGTTATGACATTATGTTTCAAGTTGCAAAGTATTTCTCATGAATCTCTTGATATCAATGTCTATTTTGCGAAGGCTCTTTCTACATCTCAAACACTCATACGCAATCATCGTCTTAACATCCTCATTTTGACACATATTGCATTTCAGTTCTCTGAGTAGTTTGTATCCCATAAACATACAGATTTAGAATGGGCAAAGGCACCAGAGTTATTGCATCAACCTGAAGGTAACAGTTTCCAATCATGACATTTCATAAAGTTTCAATTCAATTCATTTGAAGGTCTCAAATGTTTGGGAAATTGGCAATTTACAAACCTTCTATCTATTCTTAAAGGTGCACTGGTATTACTATTAAATGGTTTTCTTTTGGTTTGTTTGTCTTTCAATCTGACATATTCATAAAGAGAAAAAGATATGGCTCTAAATTATGTTAGTTGAAATATGGTAAAATGGGATATAAAGTAACACAAGAGCAAAGTGAAAGATAACAAAACATATGAATACTGATGTTATTCATAAAAAAGACAATCAGCACACAAGCTTCCTTTTGCACAGAACAAATTTGACAAGTGTGTTTAATCATGGCATCTTATATTCATTTGAATAAAATGAAGATGCATATATATATGCAGAATTGGAACAATGTAAGAGTTATGATAGGAACTTGGCACACAAAGTTCTGCAAACTCTTTTGTCTTTACATTCAGTAGACTTATATTCTATGCAATGCCAATATTTCAAGCTAAAACATTTCAAATTATCTGCAAGTGAAATACAAATAATACATATAAGAAACAATACAAGTGCAATATACACTTTGTCACATTATAGCTAAGGTCACTATAAACAGTTTGAACATTGCAGATGCAAAGAAAAAAAAGGCTATCCGATACCTCATTTACTTTCTATTCATTTCACCTTATAACAGGTTGTCTGTGGGATAAAGGCTGTAGAAATCTCGCAATATGACCATGGATCAAACTTTGCAGTAAATTTTCTTTTTGAGGTTTTTTTCACTTGAGGTTTTCACTTGAGGATACCACACAACGACTTCAGTTACCTTAAGGCAAGCCAGCAAGAGATACTGTCTATATAATTGGCAAATGGAGAGTTAGAGGAAAAAAACTCCTGTTTCAATAATTCATGCTTTGAAAAGTTTTTAACTTGGGAAAAGGAACGAACAGACTGGTACTTATTATCATAATATTTGGGGAACATTCTAATTACATGACTGAAACCTAACTAATCCAAGCAGGTGATGGATATTTACTGTAATTTGTAGAATCTGTCTTTTGCATCTGTGATCCTAACTTTTTATCTTTTTTTGGGTTTTTTTCCTTTAAGAAAATGGCTCTTTCAAATATATTTCTAACCCACAGCAAGGTTCAGAACTTATAGAGTGAAAATAAAGGATCTAGGAATTTATTGTTTGACATTTTCTTTACATATATCATCATGTACTTCTATTAGTAGTACATTATGTATTCTTTTATTTTGTTCATAATTTCGTTACAACACTAGTGACCAAACGATTTAAAGTGTACTACAGTATACCACACTATGTTCATCTTAAGTCTCACAAGTACAATCTAACCAGCAGAATATTCAAAGTTTAAGTGATATTGAACACAAACTATGAAAAGTTTCATATGTGTATAAAAACAGTAATCATGGTAACAAACATCTATGCAAATTAGATGAGGTTCTGGTATCAATGCCCCACAAGTTTCCAATCTACCTAAACACACTTCTTAACCTAAATCTCTCTTTTTTCTTTATGATAAAACCAGGATTGATGATGGCCCTAATCATGTCATCACTGAGGTGTGTAAAATACACAGTAATGACTTTATGACTGAGGAGCTGAGGTTGTGGAATTATCCCCCCCCCCTCAAAAAAAAAAAAAAAAAGTGATTTTAAAACAACTTCTCACAAACCAAGGGAGAGCTGCTGGGCAATTATATCATCACATCATCTAGTTTGCTTAAGCAGTTGCAATTGACAATACTGTGCTGACCAAACATGCCAAAATTTCATATCCCACAATTTGCTAAACCAATGTCCGCATTTGGTGTAAAACTATATAGACATTCTGCCAGTTTTACTCTACATAAGGCTGCAAATTTGAGCATGAGGTGGCATTTTTCTTTGATTACCTGACTGATATTCACATGAAACTTCTGCAATGATAACAAATTATAATGAAATTAAAATAAGATTGAATGTATGGGTAGCAATTGTAACATAACTTTTCTTCCCTCTTTAACTGCATTTAAAGGAAGAATATGAATGTGAACAAACCAATCACACCTTGGTAACCATGGCAGCTGTCTAAGAAGCTTGCTGAGCTACAAGTTAGTCACTTACTGGACCATTATGACAGTAATACTGACTGATGATATTGACAATATCTAAGATCATAACAATGAAAATAATGAACTTTGCAACAATCAGCAATTATGAAGTACCCCTATTGATAATAACATTGATAGTCATAAGAACAATTACAACAACAACAATAATAATACTAATAATAATAATAACAATTACAATAAAAATGCACTTGAAATAATCTTAAACAACTAAATCAAACACAAATACAAAATTAAAATACTATACATGGGTAGTTTAACTCTATTCATCTCTTTATACTTCCTCTGTCATTCACCTGTTTATATTTGATACACATATTTCTATGTTATCAAAATATGTGTCTATAAGAAAAAAATAACAATCTGAGCTGAAAATCACAGCCCTGTGAGCAAAGGAAACATGTTGTAAAGTTTTCTGCCTCAACCCAAATTTTCAGAAGTGTACCTGTGCACCCCCCAAAAAAAAACAACAACAACAAAACAACAAATATCACACACACACACACACACACACACACACTCACACCAGTGTGTCACATTGGCATGGACATATAGACACCCTCTCCTTATCCTCAAGAATACATGGAGAGAACAGATTATCCCACTGTGGGCAAAGAAGAAAGATATTTTGTCACTTGACAGGCTGCACTCTCACCTTTTTGTTTGCACTTTGAGAATGTTTCACACAGGTGTAGAGATTCAAGTGAACACAGTCATTAAACCAAACTTGTGTGCTTCAGGCATCAACAACACTCTGGTGTATGGCACATGGAGCACCTGTAATAGAGCTCTCAGTTTCATACAATCCAGCAAAGATAGAAACCCACACCTATTTTCTCTTCTCCTCTCTGTCATCTCACTTACTTTCTCCTTCTCCTTCCATCTCCAACTACTTCTATCCATCTACTGTAAAGTAAGATATTTTCACGGCATGAAATTTTCGCCAATCAGAAACAATGGTCTCTTTTGTGGCATTAAGTTTTCTTGGCTATTAACCCACTTCCCATAGACACCTGACCGAGTTTACTCGGGACTCGTCTTCAACAGGTTAAAGAGGGTCATTTTTTCAGCCACATTTCAGGGAAGTACACTACATAGCAATAGGAAAGTACAAAAGGAATACAATTTGGTAAAATACAAAGATAAATTAAGAAATAATTTCTGCTTGAAAAGGTCAATCTTTTAGATTGCTAGTTATAATCTTTGAACTTCATCTGAATAACAAGAATATTTACAGCAGCAATATTCTAGTCTAGTCAACTGGAGTCATACTGCTCTGGTGTGACTGTGTTACACTGTGCAGCATCATGAAAGCTGTAATACACCTGACACATGTCATTTTGCGGTGTGTAATTAAAACTGTCATCAACATTAAGATAAACAAAGTCATATTATTTTTTTTTTCATAAGTGTATCTTTCCCAGCAAATGCTTGTTTGTCATAGCAACACTAGCAATATAGCCCTCTGTCTAAGGTGAAGTGATGTGCAAGCATGATAAAATCACAATGACTTTTCCATGGTCGTATTACAGCACGTTAAACTGACACTTCCTAATCACAGAGTACCATAATAAAGGCATTTTTACCATTATTTGCAGATAAAACAAAAATCCAGCTTTAGTGCTTCAAAATAGGTCTAAAATGTGAGTTAATGATAGAAACAACCAATGTAAAAATGTCAATCAGTATAATCAATGTTAAGTAAATAGATGTACTAAATGCCCACAATAGTGAAATAATAAAATTGTTTCTAGAATAAACCGTCTACAGCTATGGATTATTGAGAAAAATAGTGATATCTCCTTATATTTTAGGCTTTATTGCAACATTTTTATATGGTAGGATGTTTTGTGAAACAACTGACCTACGCATACATTTGTATGCATCACCGCTCCCTATATCTTGTTCGCAAGGATGCTGAAGCTCAGACTAAATACTCCTACAGTGCACTCCCATTATAACGAACATGGTAACAATAAAACAGTCATTACAACAAAGTAAAAATTAAGGTCCCCAAATTTATCATCTGTATATGTTTCTACAATTTACTGCTCGGCTACAACGAAATTTCAATATGACAAAAGAAAACTGTCGGTACTGAGGACTTCGTTATAACAGGAGTCGCTGGACAAATAGGCTTGCTCGCTTCATAATCATTATATCGCACCTGCATCAGGAAATTCTGTATTTCTCATTTCATATTGAGACTACAGACAAAGACCAAAGACAGTCCATTTCTCAATTGCAGAGTCTGCTTCAAGTTGATATAAATTATGATTCAAGAGTAGATAGTTGCCAATCTTTCTCTCATTCATAATTTTGTCTGCAGCATGACATTACAGGTCAAACTAGAGTTTGATTGTGGAGAAATATTTTCTTCAAATCTGTTCTTGGTGAACATATAAGAGAAATACATTTTTGCAAGTCCTACTAAGCAGATATGTTCTGACTTTTCCCAAATACTTGTAAAGATTTAAAATTAGTGAAATTGCCCAAATATACTTGTGAATAATCAAAATTAGTGAAATCTTTTCACGAAAAAAAAAATAGAGAGGTGCTCAACATCTAGATGACACTGAGTTGCCAATTCGTCTTACTCTCCTAACTTGTACAATTCATAACTTCTTATGTGTCCAATTTTCCCCCAAAGCTTTACTGATTTATACTTCTCTGATTTTTCTGTTTTCATACAAAGCAACGACAGTAATATTTCTCCAAAACATATTCCCCAAGTCAAATTTGACCACCAATGTTCTTTGCATATTTTCTACTCGAATTTTTCTCCATTCTTGGTACATTATACTTGTATACTGTGTAAGTCTACACAGTTTGATCTGTAAAACATGACTGAGATGGGGGAGCTAAGCTAGACGCTGCATTCACTTTTACTGAATTTTACTACATTCACTGAATATATTCATAAATGTACTCTTACAAGAGAGTGATGAAAGACTGTCATTTGTGACTGGCAGGTGATAAAGTTTGTTACACAGCTGTTGTATGGAATGCTGTTTGCAGTTAGCATTCATGAGGGGACTCATTTCAGTGACTACACACTCCCTATCTCTAAATATGTTTAGAAAAATCTCTAAATATGTTTAGAAAAACAGTTTCAGAAATGTAACTGCAAATAAGTTTTATGTGCGTCATTTTTGTTAGTCTCAGATGGGGGGCATATAATGAAACTTGTGAACACTATACGCATTAAATTTACGAAAAAATAAAAGTAACAACTCAAAGAAGATTTCGGAGCTGTCAGAGAGATCTTCAGAAATAGTGGTCTCTTTGAATGCCAATAAGTCATCTAAATTGTATCCTATATAAACCATAACAGACTCACCCTTCATATTTTTGTGAAAGATATGTTACTGATTTCACATTCTCTTGATGCACATGGGATTAACTTTCGAGGACTGTCCTCGAGGTACTTGTAAGTAGGTCAAAGAAAATATTCTCTATGTATCATCCAATCTACAGGAAGTCACTCCAGACATACTTTTTTTTTTCCTGTCATGCGAAATGTCACAAATTTGTCACAATTTGTCTGACTTGTTCAAATATTTACAAATTTGTTGCACTGTCTTTATTCTCGGGTTTGGAAATTAATGTCGGTCTTTAAAGAAAAGTTTGCAACTGCAGCAAAACTCCTCTCCATATTATATTTAATGCATCATCTTTTCAACGATGTGAAGAGTTTTCATTTGTTAAAGACAATTCATGAGCATGAAGTGAGGAGTCCCTAGTTACCACATACAACATAGATTCATGGTCATCACATGCTCTACTAATGGCCAATCACTAATATCCTTATAAAAAAAGACAAACAAACAATGCCCCAATCAATTCCGGCTGTTGTAGCCCTCACAAACACACTTTCATATCTACAAAATGTACAACAAGACAGTTTAAAGATGGCATCTTGCATGAGAAAGCAAGGGTTGCTACATATGTACCTTTATCAACAAGCTGGGGGGGGGGGGGGTTCCCCACTTGTAGTTTAGTGTTGTGTGGACAGGATAATCCAACCATGGACCTAAGGTCCATGATCCAACGGACCTTGAAAGTCCACGTGCCCTCTCCGTGAACCTTATTCCCCCTTAGCTTCCGGGTCAACCTCCAGTGGCTGTTGTACATTACTGTATCATCGCATATCATCTGGTTTATTGCTAGCACTGCATGTATCATCAAGTGGGACTCTTGCTGGAAAGGTTAATCTTTAAGATTAGGTGTCATGTGGACTCACATCCCTAAAAAAACTATGGGAAATCATCAAGGTCGAAA
Organism: Diadema antillarum; assembly: GCF_040938485.1. Classification (NCBI taxonomy): domain Eukaryota; kingdom Metazoa; phylum Echinodermata; class Echinoidea; order Diadematoida; family Diadematidae; genus Diadema; species Diadema antillarum. The sequence goes on along the minus strand of NW_027271001.1, from coordinate 2,847,020 downwards.
TATTAGTGAATCTTGGAGATTAGGGATACCATGAGATCCTAGCTGGAGGCTTGAATTTTGATCAAAATAGACTGTGTTGTAAAAACACGTCATTAGCAGCTACAATAAACAATAGCTATGTAATAACTCTCTTTTTCACTCACATTATCTCCCGTTCCCACTCCCAATATAGATGGGCATTTTATTTAAGGTAATTTAATGCTATAAATGATAATGATAATGATGAGGAAACAGCATTCATATAGCACCAGTTATCTCCCATAATGTGTCACACATCATTCACAAAGTTGCTGGAAAAAAAGGGGGGCCTTCAGTTCAGAATTACAGATATCAAAGTTGTTACAATTTCAAAGTGGGATTGGTAGACATGTAATATTGGCATGATATAAATACTAAGCTCGTTGAATAAAATCTGCTAAAATCTATCCCTTACTTCCTCTCTCTCTGTCCCACTCTATCTCATTTCTAGACTTGGAAGTAGCCGTTTAAATTAGACACTGACATTTGCTATTCTAAGCTCTGAATCTGATTTGAATAGATTGAAAACGTTACCCAAATTAGATAGAGAACATCAGCTTGTGGGGAAGAATGGAAACATTTGTTTCTGTCATCACTCATCACAAAATGTGAGATAATTACATCTTTACTAGCATGAGACAACTGCAGCATGCAGCTCTTCTGAAGCACTGGTGAAACATAGGTCCTACATCTGGAGGTGAGGCAGCATTTTTCTGTCAAGACCAACATTCCTTGAGCATTACGAGCATGCCCCCGTGGCCCTGCCCTCCTCCAGCAATAAATTGGCCCCATCCGCACCAAAAATTGGCATGTCATCGCACTATTGGGTTTGCCATTTGGCCACCTTATGACATCACAAAGTTGTAATGATATTACCATGGACTCCACATTCAGTACAGGCACTTCCCTCAGCTGTTCCTACACACACACACACACACACACACACACACACACACACACACACACACACACACACACACACACAGAAATGGAAAAAGAATGAAAAAAAAAATGCAAGGCTACAAACCTACTCAATCTACACCAAACCTAACAGACAACGCACTTTATCTTTGGACAAAAAAATTCAACTCAAGAACTTTTCACTCTTTACCACTACCTACAATAAACAGAAGGTCTACTTCACCATTCCCTGCTCCAATACACATTTCTAAATGATAATAAAATTTAATAATGATGATGATGATGATGAAGATGATGGAGATGATGGAGATGATGATGATGATGATGATGATGATGATGATAATAGCAATAATAATAATAATTATTATTATCATTATCATTATCATTATCACTATCATTATTACCCACGCCGATGAAAATTGGCAGGGGGTTATGTAAAGGGTTCCGTATGTTTGTTTGTTTGTTTGTTTGTTTGTTTTTTTGTTTGTTTGTTTGTTTGTTTGTTTGTATGTTTGTTTGTTTGTTTGTTTGTTTGTTTGTTTGTTTGTTTGTGTACAAGATAACAAGAGAACGGGTAAACGGATTTGCACGAAATGTTCAGGGAATGTTTGGATAATGACAGGAAAGAATCGATTAGATTTTGGTGATAATCGGTTGACCCTTGCAAATTCTGTGTGACCTTGAAGTTTTGACCCCATGGTATAGTGACCATTCCGAAAATTTCCCGTTTCTCACTTTGCGATTTTCCGCTACCATACGAAGACATAAACTCCCCAACGATCCGACTTCGCTGCTCAAATGTTCGTAAGAATTCCGAAATTTACGTTTAGGCCTATTTGAGGGACTATGTCCTTCTAGATTTATGAAAGTTCGTTCTCCGTCATCACAAACTGGCCCGTATTTTGATGATTTTTCAAATCAACATTGATTGTTTTTTTCGTTGGAGGAGCATTTTGCTCGGTCGCAGTCACACTGCACGATATGCGCGCTCAATGTCAATGCGTGTGCAAGGCCGCTGAAAATGCATCGCGCTCTACACTGTTGGTGCAAAATTGCACCGGGGACGTTGCGGCGCTCGTTGGTGGCCGAATACTGGTGCAGTAGACATTTGCATTCAACCCTTGCATTGAATAATTCCCGTAGACACTAATCATAGGGGTAATTGCCTAGGGGGTACGTAAATTTTGTTTTTCTTTTTTGCTTTTGTGGATACCATCAAAGATCGTACACTCATACGACCTTTGATATTTGATGATTTTTCAAATTAACATTGATTGTTTTTTTCGTTGGAGGAGCATTTTGCTCGGTCGCAGTCACACTGCACGATATGCGTGCTCAATGTCAATGCGTGTGCAAGGCCGCTGAAAATGCATCGCGCTCTACACTGTTGGTGCAAAATTGCACCGGGGACGTTGCGGCGCTCGTTGGTGGCCGAATACTGGTGCAGTAGACATTTGCATTCAACCCTTGCATTGAATAATTCCCGTAGACACTAATCATAGGGGTAATTGCCTAGGGGGTACGTAAATTTTGTTTTTCTTTTTTGCTTTTGTGGATACCATCAAAGATCGTACACTCATACGACCTTTGATATCATCACACTCTCGGCTTGCTATAATCAAAATATCCCGCAAGAAAACGGCGTATTTCTCGATTTTTAGCGCTTTTTCCGCGACCCGTCGCGTAGACAATACTCTTAAAACTGGACTTAATTCGCGCGCGCTTGGAAAAGTTCCGATTCTGCACTTTTGACGGTGGAATTTGGGATTTTCGATGGATTTTTGGAGGAGACTTAAGGACTTTCCTGTACGTGAATGAGTGTTAATACCGTATGTGTAATTATGTGATTTGCGTGTGATGTGACTGTAGAACCAAAGATCGTACACTTCAGTGTACGATCTTAGGTAGAACTCACTGGCTAGTGATAAAGCACACTGGCAATTAAGTGGCCGAATTCTGGTAGATGACCGAATGCACATTATGTTTACTCCGACTTTGTACTTAGGCGTGGGTCTGCCGCCTTTGACGGCCCCTCTCTAGTTATCATTATTATCATTATTAATATTATAATTCAAAAGGGCACATTTCATGGAGTTGACTTTCTTGACTTTCTGTGACATAAAGAGACCAACTGTGCAACAGATAATAACTTCCAAAACAGAACAAAAAAAAAAAGAAATCACATGACAGAAGGACATCAGAGAGAACAGGAAATCTAATCGTGTTTATTGTTACATTCTATCTCTAATAACTTTGTATCTAATGAGAGATATAAATGCTCTTTCGAACACACACACATACAGATTGTACATACAATCATACATATGTACTTCATGTACAGCTTCAAACTAATTCAATTTCATATATTTGGGCCAAGGGCGAATCTAGCTGCTATTTCTGTCATGCTTCAAAGGGCACTCAGAGGCTGGAGGTAAAACATCTTTTTTTTTTCTATGTTCCCATCATGAGTCCCTCATTCCATGAATTCATTTTGGTATATATCGTATGTCCCCCCAAAATTACAACGGGACCCTCTGCGACAATAACTTTAAAAATAGTAAGTCAATCCAAATATAATTTCAGGGTATAAAACTATAACTTATTTCCTACATCTTACAGAAAGCCCTATCCGATTTGCTTCAGTGGTCAAAGAAAAATAAGGATCTTTGTAGAGCATGTCAGGAATCCCTTCTCTCCAAGTTCTGTCTATTGTGTTCACATATCAATATGCGATTCAACGTTGGAAGATACAGATATGCTTTTAAAACGAAGATCCACATTTCTCTATGACCAATTAACCAAATTGAACGGGGTTTCTGCAAAATATAGGTAAGATGTTCCATTTTTAGACCCTGAAATAGCATTCAGACAGGATAATCATACTCTCAATTATTAATGCTGAAATCCGACTGTATTTTTTTTTGACATATAGTTCTGTACACAATAATACATGTACATGCTCCGAATAGGCTGAATGTAATCTACGAACATACACAAACACAAACATGTACACCTACACATACACAAACACGTACACAAAGTGACAAACAGAAAATTTAGTATGAGGTGATACACAGAAATATCCCAATGAGACTGCAGCTATATGTAGAACATCATGTGTTTCATACCAACACATCACTCATATCTCTTTTGTAATGTGCATCTTGAAACTTCCTGTTCAAACCTCAATATCTATTCATACTATTTGTCACAAAATGGAATGGTACCAGCAATTACGAGACAGTCACATTACTTTGTCGAATGGATGAAAAGAAATCCCAAGAAATTCTAGGTGGATCCAGAATTATCAAATGACTATAACAGTTAGTATCTGAACAGAAGAAATCCACTCCAAAATTGACCAGTATTGATGAATATTCAAATTCGCAAGTTGATGATGCCATGCTCTCCCAGTTTCATACTCATTTCATATACAAAAATGACAAAAATATCATATTTCAGCTGTATTAATATAAAACTTGCCTTGAAACCACCCAAAATAAAAAAGAACAAATGTTACCTCTGATATATTTTGGTATGGGACTATGCTTTTACCTGTACTAAGCTACTAAATAACAATTTTTTTTTTCAGAATTTCATACATAACAAACATGACAAATTGTGAGGGCATGAAATTATCAACTCACCCATTTAAACATCTATAAGGACTGGTCAACAAACGTTTTCCAATTGTGCAATTTCAAAAATGTCAAAATGGATATTTTCCACCAGACTGGTATCAACTCAAACGAATTTCCAACACTCAAAGACATAACTTTGATATCAACTGGCATTATTTATTTCAGTTGGGGTATTATTATTGCTCTCTTGGTTCATTCAATTACTGAAGGCAAACTGGGCCTTTAAGAAAAGTACAAACAAACTTTCTGAGTCAAGACAAACAAAAAGAGAGAGAGAGAGAGAGCTAAGGGGTAGAGAGAGACAGATGGAGAACACCAAGGTAAGGGGACAAAGGAAAGGAGCAAGTGGATAGAAAAACTTCCCAAGTTAGACCCCCTCACCTTCCCTCCCCCATTGCCCCTTACCCTTGAGCATCCCCTCCCTCAACCCTCAACGACTATAAGCTGAGGGAGAGCACAGTGACATCACTGGCAAACTTTGCTGGCTGACTTACATCATCGCCCGTCAGCGCGGCGCACCGGAGCGAGCGGAGTTGCCCCTCAGTCTGGGAGATGACTCACCCCTTCACGCTGGACTCCCTGTGACAGATGAGACAGGTGATTTCCCCACCCTTCGCAGGAAGTATCGGACTCTGCTATACATTTCATTTCGTGGGGGGAGGGAGGGGCCGGGCAACACTTGCATTTTAAGGACAGGATATCGTGACTCCAAAGTTTGGAAACTGCACCTTTAAACCACTGTACTCTTCGCCGTTTCTGTTGCAAACTCTTTATGATTATCAAAAAAAGACCAGGGCCCTGTTGCATAAAAACCCTTACCGCTGGACTTACCGCTCCTTCCTAGCGGTAAGTCTTCAAAGTAGCGGTAAATTTTATAATACTTGATGCTGATTGGCTGTAACGCCTAATTTTGACGGTAGTTACCATTGAAATTCAATGGTAAGTTTTATGCAACGGGCCCCAGGTAGTAAGAGTTCTTGCACATTTAGGCAACACACAGATGTTTCACAATCTTTTCTTAAAAATGCTCAAAGAGATATTCTTGCTCAAATGCCATGAAAGAAGACTTCATTTTACCTAAAGATGGAGACCCAAAGCAATAGATTATACACAGCTATCATAAGATATATAATATTCAAAACTGATCAGTATCTAAAACTTTCTGATCAATTAGAATGCAGGATGAACAATGTAATGTCAATTAACCCACTGAGGATGAGTCCCGTGTTGTAGCAAAGTCAGCCCGTCCTCAACAAGTTAAAACCAGTTGCTCTTGGCAACACACTTAATCCCTGCAAGATGATAGGTAGGACCAGCTGTAGCATTACATTTAGAGTATACCACCTACAGGAAATACAGTGTATGCTATCCTATTGGTACATTGTAAATGGATTCAATATCATTGCTATCCTGCTTATCTTATCTATTAGAGTTGACTGTGGGTACATCCACTGTATGTAGAGTTTCAATGCAAAATAGAAAATGCCATTTTCAAAGTTTTAAAGTAAGGTTATAATCACATTAAGGAAAATCTTGTCAATGATGCTGCACTCGTTACAAAACAGGAAATATATTTGAAAATATTATATTTCTTTTTCATACGCTACAAGAAGAAGAAGCAAAAAAAGAAGGATCTATCATTGACAGTATCACATTTTCTCATTTTCTGTTTTCAAGCAGATTCAATTGCAAATATCTCAAGTTTATAAAAATAGATATAAAGGTTTTCGCATTCAAACTCTTCACTTATTTGTACATTGTAAGAATGCATACACTATATTTTAAAAGAAGAAATACATTGATTGTAACTTTTGAATAATGTCTACTATTATACTATTTTTTTTTATTAAAACCTTCCAGAAGATGATTTCAAAATTGAAATTAACCAAACTAGAATCTACAGGAAAGTTATGACTCATAACAAAAATCAGCCCTAGGATTTCTCTTCTCGTCAAGCATCAAATTACCTCATCTCTTTCTTCTCACATTTCCTTTTTCCCTTTCCTCACGTCTTTCTCCCTGTTTTAAGTTCTCATTTAGCTATTATTCTGATTAGTCATAACTTTATATCACTTCAATATAAGAGACATTCACTTTGAAAATAGCAAAGTGTAACATGAAAGAAAAGTTGTTACACTGCTGTGAAAGTTGCTATGTGACTGTGAAACAAAAACAAAAAACATACCTGAATCATTGGTTTAAAAAAAAAATGATAATAATAAAAAATAAAAGGTTGGATTGCAACCTTTTTTTTTCTATCTTCACATGGAAGTTTGCTGTGACAATTTGTAGTGTGAATTCTCCTGGCATACAACTTGTAGTGTTTGTCGCATGACTACCAATCCATACTCACATTACTCCCTGCAACCAGATATAAAATGTACAGCCAGCTGTACAGCCAGGGTATCTGTGCAGTATACTGCAAAGCAAGTTGCACATGCACGCTGAGGAGGCATAAAGTTTATGCTATTTCTTTAAAGTGCCATATCATTTTGCTACAGTGTGAAAGGAAAGGTCAAACATTGCAAATTTCTACTTTTGATATCAACTCTTGAAAAATTTCCCATGTTAGAGCGGGTCTTGGGTTGTGCTGACTAATTTGATATAGAGAAGGTAAGAAATTTATAAAGCAGTGAAGAAACACGGATTAAAAAATGAAACTTGCTGATTGGGTAGAAAGTTATTACAACATTACTTAGAGAATATCCCCTCAATAAACTTTATATATTTGTGTTAAATATAATGCTGTGTCTGACCTGGAAAACTTGCATGACCTGGAAATCATGCGTGACCATTATATTTTAGGTACGACTTCAAAGAGGGAAGAAAAAGAGAAAACACTGTCAAGGAAAATTTTAAACAAATGACATTTGGTGCAAGGGGAAAAAAAAGGAGAAGTAAGCCTTGTGTTCGTTCATGATTTCATGGATTAAAAACTTTACCTGTTATTGAGGCAAAAACTATTTGTGTCTAGCATTCATTCAATGATCTCATTGTTAGAATGTGAATTAGATCACTATTAAAATCGAGTGAGTTTTAACTACAATTACAAGTGACATACAGTACACATGGATAGACAGTCAGCTTGCAATTCTAACATCCTAGGCCCGAGTTCACAAAGGTACAGTACGCGCAATAAGAAACGCCTCCGTCAATTTCGTTTTCCAACGAAAGTTCGTTATCGATCGAGTAGCAACGAAATTTGGACGAAATTTGGACGAAATTTCGTTATCGATCCAGTAGCAACGATTCTGACGCTTTGTGGACGCATTTCACGCACGACCGCCCGCTCAATTTCGTTCGGCAAATGCGTTGCTCGTTCGGAAAATGCGTGTTCGGAGCTCGGCAGTTTCGTCCAAATTTCGTTAAAAGCGTCCGTGATCCAAGGCGCACATGGAATACAGTACACACGTGTGTGTGTAGTGGCCACATCCACAGCCGCTAGCCGGCAAGAATCACTGCAAGATTAGACTCAACAAGTACTAGTAGTAGCACAGCGGTCGGGAATGAGAACAGTAGACAGGCGTGGAATTCACCTGATTCACATAATACTATTAAGAATGGTAACATGTATACATACATCGATGCCGTTTTCATTGAAGCAATTTGTAAAAGTTTTAGTTTCCCTTACCCTAGCTGTAAGTATGGCACCGTTAGCAGATTATTCACTGCATTTGTAAGTCACCTGATACATCACATGTTGGTATGCGGGCTGCATGTAACCAGGGAATGTGCACGTGTGGGAAAGGCGAGTGCGCCGTATGTGCGTCGCAATTGCCATGTGATGGCTCGCTCGGCTGAACGAAACAGAGATGTACGATACATGACAAGACCCAGTATAAGGCCTACTAATTGTTCACGTGTTGTTGTTTTTTTTTACAAGCAGAAAATAAACAACTGTTGATCATGAAATAGACTAAATTACCAATCAGAGATCATTCGGGTTCATAGTATTTAAGAGAAATCACGCAATTTTGGCGAGGGTGAACCCACAGGAACCCACAGGAACCTTATCGTAGAATGCCGACCAAAAAGAAAATGGTTTCACTAAAATTGCGTGTACGTAAAATCCATTTGAGTATAGAAAGAAAATTAACCCCCAAAAAGAGGAAAAAAGAAAATAGAAGGATTTGTTCGCCGTTATTTGGTCATTAAATATATTTTCTTTCTTCAGCAATTGCGCGTTACATTGCCCGTTTTTTTATTGAATCAGGGCCCTGTTGCATAAAACCCTTACCGCTGGACTTACCGCTCCTTTCTATGCGGTAAGTCTTAAATCAGCGGTAAATTTTATAATCATTGATGCTGACGGTAGTTACTATTGAAATTCAATGGTAAGTTTTATGCAACGGGCCCCAGAAAAGCAAAAAAAAAAATAATATTCAAAACAAGACAATAAGTTTAATTCTTAGTTTGATATCGTTTATTTCTTTATTGGACAGAGAGATAATTCAGACGGTACGTGGAATTTTCAAAGCGACTAATTCAGACTGATTCTTAGTTTGACTTGGCTCTTTCTTTCTTTCTTTTTTTATTTTATTTTTTTTTTTGGGGGGGGTTTGAGGTTCATGTTCGTTGTACCCATGCACCCATAAGGTTCATTAGGACGAAAATGAAACATTCAGATACACGCGACTTCCCTACACGAAAAATAGATGTTCGTAAATGTGATAGTCAAATTATGATTCATAATTCGAAAATGCACGAATGTTTGTGATTGGATAGGTGCGTTATTGTCGGATTAGCAAACCTTCGGAGTACTGTAGTATCGAGCCTGTTGTATTCAAGGATAAACGAACTTTTGAAATAATGAATTTTATATTCAGAGTAAGACAATAAGTTTAATTCTTATATACCTGTAGTTTGACATCGTTTATTTCCTAGTTGTGAAGCGGGAAGCGAGAGATAATTCTGAAAAGAAGTATATATACAGTCATGCAGACGGAACGTGAAATATTCAAAGCAGCTATGAGATTAAATCTTAAGTTGTTTATTTGTTTGTTCGATTGCTTGTTTGTTGTTATGCTCAAGCGTTGGTGTAATTATATATACATTTTTTTTTTTTGGGGGGGGGGGGAGGCATTTTTGTAGTACCCAATGCACGTAACGTTCGCTGATGCGAAAGTGATAAAATGTTCCGTAACACGCAAATTCCCTACACCTTGTAGATGTTCGTACCTAGTTTGAAAATAAAATGTATTACTATTATTTTGTTTCCCCCATTGTTCGATGGGTATAGCAAACCTTCGGAGTGTCAATCCTTTCGTTTTCGGATAAACGAACTTCCTTGACTCACAACACCATGTTTCAGAGTAACAAACTAGTCATTATTTTATTCGGGCATTGGGAATAGTTCAGGAATAAAATATAGAAGGGAGGAAAATCTTTAAGGCAAGAATTACGATGGATTCTTAGTTTGAAATCATTTATTCATTTCCGTGGTGTTCATTATTCCGAAAAAAAGAAAACGGGTGCGCTATTCCGATGGTTACGGCGTTATTTCGAATCCGAAACACGCATATTCCTTGTGCCGATCCATGTTTGTTGATTCGAAAATGTAATCATGCTGCGGGTAATTGCTATAGGGGGCCATATATTGTTTTATTTCTGTCTATTGTTATATTATTATTATCATTATTATCATTATTATTATTATTATTATTATTATCATTATTTTTATTATTATTATTATTATCGTCTTTAACCTTATTAACCAATGTTTTGATTAACGAGCATTTTGTGGGCTGTTTTTTTTTTTTTTGGGGGGGGGGGCATTGCCCGATTAGCAAACCTTCGGAGTGTCAATCCTTTTGTTTTCGGACGAACGAACTTCCTTACCTCAGAAGAAGAAATCAGTGTAACAAACTAGTCATTATTTTATTCGGGCATTGGGAATAGTTCAGGAAAGAAATATAGAAGGGAGGAATCCGAAACACGCATATTCCGTGTGCTTTGGTTTACGTCATGTTTATTGATATGCTGCGGCTAAGGGCCTATTGGAGGTCGTTATACCTTTCGTTTGGTGTACGATTTCTTTCGTTTCATATCACTTTATTTGTTCCTTTCATATTCTGAAATATTTAAAGGTAATCTTTCAATTGCCTCGCACTGTGTATATATACATGCATTTTCGTAACGGCGATTTCGCGCTTTGCTGCAGTATTTCGAAGGGTGTTTGATGCCAGCCGCTTCGGTGTGCTCTGTGGTAATGTTTATGTGGTTGTCAGGGAGGTTGTTGATACTTTGTCTGTTGACATTTATTTTCGTACAGGCATGGGCGGATCCAGGAATTCTGTACAGGAGGGGGGAGGGGCGCAACTAATATTTCTGGTGCCACTTCCGGGTTTCACTTCTATTTTTTTTTTCCACGATAAATAAAGGGGGCGTGCGCCTCATGCGCCCCCTCTGGATCTGCCACTGCTACGTGTTTATCTCGAGTGATGGTGATCGTGTTTCTAAATGTTTATAAAAAAAAGAACAAAATTATCCGAGTGATGCCTGATGATAGTGCAAGTGATGATAATCAACGATGCTGATGTAAAAGACGGCTTGCTGTGGATGCTGAGCGTACGTGCCCTTCGTTTATTTAAATAAGTTTTCCCTCTTTTACTCTTCTTTCCCCTCCCAAGAATGATAAAAAAAGAAAATACCTACACCTCACAACAAAAGGAACCACGTGTGAACAAAACCATCGTTAAGTTCAATCGAAATGTTCATTATTAGCAAAGAATAAGGGGAAAACACGAGTGACGGAAAATGATAGAAGCGACGAGATTGTCTACTTGTGTATAATGCGGTCTCTTGGGATTGGAAAAACCCCACCCTCTCCCTTTGTGGAAATTTCCACAAAACCAGGTGCGTGCCAGACCCCAGGTGCCAGACGAAAGAATGCACGCATTTGGTGTAGTATATCGATCCAAGAACTCGCGGGTGAGTTGAGTTAAAGGAATCATTGCAAAGATGTTCTGATGTTCTGGTTCCCGAACTGTAAAAAGGAATTGATTAATCACTCAAAAATGCAATCACAGATTTATATGAAAAGTCTCATATGCCTAGACAAATTCACTGAGATGTCCTATGTGATGCAGCCACCACCCGATTAAACGGCAAAATCATGACAATAAAATTTCACGCTCATCAAAACTGCCTATTACTTTTCATATGAATTTTGGTTATCAACACTCGTTCGTGGATTTGTTTGTTTGCATGTTTTGTGTGTATTATTCCTCGATCCTGAAAGACGTAATAATTATTCGCATCGAACGTAAACTGTTTACCGTAACTAAGCCTATGGCGCATTCGATCCATTCAACTTGCAGTAACCTTTAAGGCAGTACAACTGTAAGTAGCACATGGTGCATTCTTCTGAACCACGTGTTTCGCATATCGGCACATCCAAACACATTAGCGATCGTCCTTATGGCAAACTTTCCGATTACAGTCAGGGGAGAAGAAATCGTAATACTGTACATGTACTTACGAAAGTGATTATGCTTAAGATCAAATAAAATGAAGAAGTTTGAAAACAACTTGGCAACACTCAATCAAGTTTTGCATTCTCTCACACAAAAGCTCTCTTGAGAAAATGAAAGCATTCCCTCTCCCCTGCTAGATAATGGAAGTTTTCATTACTAGCCCAGCAAGTTTTGGGAGTGTACATGAATGTTTTTAGGATAGAGTCAAAAGGGACCTAAGTTTTCGATCATAGCAGAATCTTCGTCAGAAGCAAAATGGCAAATAGGCATAAAAAGCAACCACACACATGTAAAGCGACTTCACACAACAAGAACAGTCAGGAACAGGCAAGGGACAAGGAACAAAGAAAACACGAGACATGAAAACTCGTCACATTGAGGACGAGTTAGGTGATACGCTTGTGGTCATGAGATGACAGTCATCTGTGATCGACAAAGAAAAGAATGTGATATAGGCACCTTGAAGTTATATTGAGCGTGCATGCGAAACCGTATCTGTAACCACTCGACCACGGGTCATCCACGGAAATGGTAAGACAAAAAAACAACAACAATGTATAGATATAACGGGGGGAAAGTCAATGCCCACTCAACTAACGTGGCCGTGTGAACATCTATAATTGCATTGCTAGACGGAAAAGCGGCCTTGTAACGACTGAGGTCGCTATGCCATTTCTGGCAACTTGGGAAAAATACGTCCCGCAGACATAAAACCTATAATCGGCTGGTTTTGATACCTTGCCTTTAATCACAATTTTCAGTGTAATGACGTCATCAAATTACAAAACAATGACATGGTCTTGAAAGAAAATTGTTCAAAGTACAACACCTCAGTCGTCGTCATTACATACTATGATCGGTTTGACAAAGTCAACCTGCAAAATGTTGCTGCAGTCGAAGCAATGTGGTCTCCAACACACAAAAAAGAGGGATATGGCGTGTGTGTGTGTCTGTGTGTGTGTATAGGTGCGTTTATATACGAACGTGATTTCTACATGGACGAATATGTAATACAAAATTGAAGAAAAAAAAACAGTAAAGTAGCTAATTATTTTGTTTCGTGATCTTGTGGGGTTCGAACCCGCAACCTCACGTCTCTGAGACGTCGCCTTTAACCACTCGGCGACACGTCTCGACGGGAAAATATGGGGAACGTTATGGACTTGAAAGACAGTTGTTCAATATATAACACATTCATCGTACGTTGTCAGTTTGCTATTGACATGACGATCTATCACTTGAATATGAGGCAGGCATTAGTACCTGTATGAAATTATTATAGGCATGGTTATCAAATTGCCCTAAAATATCCTTATAATTGCCTTATTTTTACACACAGTTACGCTATCCCTTTAAACTCGTCACAGTTTAATCAGAATCATTAACATCATACATTAGTACCATATTCAGTTCCATAGCTGATCACGTTTGCTAATCAATTAAGAGTAATTGTCTAGCATGTGTCATATGGCCAACCTGTATACACACGTATATACACACACACAATGCTAAATGTATGTATCAAACATCTGTAACACAGCTTTGAACTAACTATAGGAATTATCGCTGCACTTATCATCCATACTTTTTATCACTATCTGAAACTCCACAAAAACCACTAATTGACAAATAATCATCAATACAGAAGACTGAATACCTTTTTTACAATGTATAGCTTGTTACATGTATAAATCAGCACAAAGTAACCACGACTACATTGTGTTACTGAATTAATATGAACAAATTTCATGTTGTGACAGTATACTATATCAGTTTGAAAAGCCCAACCTGCAAAACTATAATTTTGCAGCAGTCGAAGTAATGCAGTCTCCAACGCAAAACAAAGGTATACTGTGTGAGTGTGTGCGTATAGGTGTGTTTACATGCAAACGTGATTTCTACATGGACGAAGGTGTAGTACTCTATTGAAGAAAAAAAGTAAAAAAAATATATTATTTTCTTTCGTGCTCTTGTGAGGATCGAACCCGTACGTGTGCAACCTCACGTTTCTAAGACGACGCCTCTAACCACTCGACCATACGTCTCGACGAGAAAATTAGAGGAACGTAAGCTTATGTACGTGAAAGATGAATCAGGAATCGTTTGGTCCGCATTCCATTCTCATTTTCAGTTTTAAATTGCAAAATTGTCAACCTCATGAGGAGATTTCAAAGAATAAAATGCATGATTACTGCAGCTTATTGTCACAGCTACAACATAAATAAGTTTCAGAGGAAATGAAGCAAAATCAGCTGAGATAAAGGTGCTTAAACGTTGTCAAGTCAATGCATGGTTTCTAAAAAAATCACCTCCCATAGACATAACACGTAAACTTGTCCGATTTTGCGTCTTTACCTTTAAACACAATTTAAAGCATGATGACGTCATCAAATTTCAAAACCATGACATGGACTTGAAAGGCAAATGTTCAAAGTACAACATATCTGAATTTGGGATAATATTGAGCTTAAACAACAGAGATACGAGCAAATGAATGTCAGAAACAGTACCTCAAAAAAATTAATTCCACTTTTTTGATTTCAGATGACGATATGATGACGTCATAATGTAATTATGGAAATAATGATACTTGAAACGTCATGTCCAATTTATATGCTTTTGTAATATGCAATAAAAACATAGGGTCACCTGACGTTTTAAAGAGCTATGGCGAAATAAACAAAGACATGTTTTTTCACTATATTTGCACATAGACGCGCACGCGAAATTTGAACTTTGACGCAAGTGCATTGCTTTGTTATTTGTAGGAATCGATTAGAAATCAATGGATATTGTTGCTCAAAGTATCAGGAATCCAAATCTGTCAAAAAAAGTGTATTTTCATGTTGCTGACGCGCTGTGCGCGCGAAAATGCGCGGACGGACGCGCACGCGCAAAATTGTTTGAAACGCATAAAATTGTCTGAAACTTCGAGATTTCCCATTGGAAAGTTGTTTTGAGCCTTTTAAAATTTTGACGCGCGCTTACGCGCACTTAATGATGTCCTAGGTAATTAGCATCAAAAGAAGTAAGATAGAACGTGACCTGAACTTTATGTCCACAAAAAATGATACAGAAATGACCTTTAGTTATGAAGTTATGATCGATCATGTAACATGGTCCAAAAATCACAAAATGGCGCCTAGACGACGTCATAGATATGTTACTGTCATGAAAACCTTATTGTGGCTAGATATTGTCATGAGACATGTTCCCTGAAAATGTCATGTTATTCCGTAATGTCATTCTTGAGATATTGATGACACAAAATTGTCCAGAAAGAAAGAAGAATAAAAAGAAATAAAGAGAGATTTTGACAATCACAATAGGTGATACGCTGATAGCGTATCACCTAAAAAGGAGAGGGTAGGATGTCATGGGCAAGGAGCCCAACAGGTAAAGGGAGGGGGATTAGAGCAGGAGGATGGACAGACAAAAGGCAGGGGAAGGTTAGTAATGGTCGTGAGGGCCAGGGGGCAACCATTGAAGGAAAAGGATGAATATGGAGGCAACATCAAACAAGATAAGGAACAACAGAGAGACAAAGAAAGGTAAAGAGTGAAATAGCAACAGCAAAGGGAGGGGGGGGGGGGGTGAGCAAACAGCAAGCCCTAGAAAGGATCTGTACAAGTACCAAGAGGAGGCAACAAAATGAAAGTTAGAGTCAATCAACAAATGCAATTAACCATATCAAAGTATGGTAATATTAATACAGCAATAATGATGATATTGACAAAACAAATTAGAATAATCATTAAAGCACATAAAAAAAGGGGGGGGACACGAAGTCCATGGGAGAGAAAATGTATACTTGCAAAGCAAGTATCAATAGGCAAATTAAATACGTTTCAAAGAGCTGGTTCATATGAAATCACCTTTGATTTATGATTTTACAAACAAGAATTTTCATCGCTTACTTATTTCTTTTATTACTTTAGTAATGTCATGATATTTCATGATGGTATGTGTTCTGTCTTTACATGGCAAGATAGGGTTTTTTTTCCATCCAGGGTCAAAAGAAGAAAGTGATAGAAAGATAACTGAAAGGATAGAATGGAACACCTACTCAGCAGGCAACACTAAAACAGCCCCCAGGGCCAGGCCATGTCGTCAGTGTCACTCTCGTCTCAGATCATTACAGGCCTACATTGTACATGTATAGGCTACTCGTTTCGTACTCGTCATCGCCAACGTCATGATGGTCGGTCACACGAAATAAATTGCATCATCATAAGAGCTCTTATATCAACACCACTAGATAGTGTAGATTCATTATCATTATCACTATCATTCCAGTCGATCTCATCCACCGCGAAACCCTCAAAATCCTCAAAATCATCGTGGTTAATACTCTCACAAAACACATCTGTAAACGATTCAGACATCGCAGACCTAGCTACACATCTTGCACACAAAAATGAAATGGAGGTGGAAAACTACGATGAATACTCAAAAAATATCGACGATGGCATTTTACCGTAGCAGAAAATACACAGAGTATCTTGCACCGGAAAAAAAAAATGGATGTGGAAAACTACGATGAGGAAAACTAGGGTGAAAACCCGATGCGTGAAGACGAACGATGAAGACACTTTACGGTAAAAATACTTACACGGAAACAAACGAGTGGGTACGATATTCTCGCACACACGAAGATAATCGACACATCGTTCAATCGAAAAACTCAACAAACACTCGAACAAAAACTCACCCCAAATTGTGGCAAACACGGTAATCACTTAATAAAAATGAGAAAAAATACTCTCTAAAGTATGATTGTACTCTGAAAAGAAAGGGATACAATGATACGAAAGCAAAAGAGAGAAAATGAGAGAAATGGACGGGAAACCTAGAGAACTTCGACGAAAGAAGAGCTAGCAATTCGCGATTAGAGCTAACTTTCCTGTGTGTGTGTGATCGCGTGTAAAGGGTTGAAAGCGTTGAAAGCGTTGAAAGCGTTGAATGCGTCCACAGCTTCGGAAAAGCGTTCGGGGATTTCGTTGAATTCGTTGAATTCGTCCAAAATCCGTCCATGAAGTCTGGACGCAAAAAGCGTTGAAAACGTCCCCGACGAAATCAACAACGAAAAAAGCGTTGGGACGAAATTTGGACGCACTTTCGTCGGGCGTTTTCTATTGCGCGTACTGTAGTCTAATTTCAGCCCATGGAATATGAAAATTCTGCCTGTGTAAATGTGCATAAGATATCCCATATGCCAACTGACATGTAATAATGGATGCAAGCTGATACGTGCACGTGAAAGGTATGCCTATTTTGCACTTGTTTTGGTCCATGGAGTAGATTTAAGCCATAGATTTAATTTAGACTAATTTGTGAATTCGGACCTACATTTTCTTGTTGTAGACTGACTTGTTGAACAAATTACGATTTGTACGCAGGACAACCAGTCCCACAAAGTACAGAATGAAGTTCTTGCCCATTCAGTCTTAAGCTAAACTTTTCAAACGGTAGTTGTCAAGCTCCACCCCTCATAGCTCCTCCTCCTCATCCTCCTCCTCCTCTTCCTCCTCATCCTCCTCTTCCTCCTCCTCCTCCTCCTCTTCCTCCTCCTCCTTCTCCTCCTCCCCCTCCTTGCCCTCCTCCTCTGCCTCCTCCTCCTCCTCCTCCTCTTCCCCCTCCTCCCCCTCCTCCCCCTCCTCCTCCTCCTCCTCCTCCCCCTCTTCCTCCTCCTCCTCCCCCTCTTCTTCCTCCTCCCCCTCCCCCTTCTCTTCTCCTCCTAGGCAAGCTTAAAGGGCAAAATGAACAGAGAGAGAAGTGAAGTCATCCATCAATACCATCCTGCAAAGAAATGAATAAAAACTTAATCAGTCTAGAAGGCGGTGTGGGGGGGGGGGGGGCTGGTGGGGAGCAGAGGGGGTTAAAGATGGCAGGGCTTCTAAATTACCAATGAATGAGGCAACAGTCCTTCCCCCCTTGGCAATGTGTGCACATGTACGGATATCCTATACAGCGGAAGTGCTGCTTATTAACATGTGGTGCCAGACATTCATGTGGGAGCTGTACATTACATGCTGGGTTTTTTTCCCCTCTTACTTTTTCTTTCTCTCTCTCTTTTTTTTTTTTTTTTTTTGTTAAGAAGAAAGAGTAAGGCTGCCAATGCAAAGAAGGTGGGGGGGGGGGTGGAGGATAACTCCATGTCAAACTGTTGTCTTTCAGGACATTCTGCACTCCCCATTTTTCAAAAGCAGAAAAGTTGTTATCTATGCAAAGTATATTTGCCTTAGGGGTAAATGCCACATCAGTATCATTAATGAAAAGAAAGGAGGGTACATGTACTTAGTATATGGAGTAGGTGATGGGGGAGGGGGGTAGAGGTATGGAATGAAATTATTATATTCATAATTATGTTACTGGGTATGCCTGGTCCTGTATGACATTACCAAATCAAACAGAGATCTGGAGTAGACGGTTGATTACAAGACACATCATACGTCTCTAGCTGCAATCCATGTGACATTCAAAGCGTTTAAAGGGAGGGGGAGGAGGCGGAGGAGGAGGTATAAATGAGTGAAGGGAATGGGGGGAGTTGGTTTTCACGAAGGGGGCCCCCCATCGGCAGATCCCAGCCCGGAAATCGGAGACTTCCTCGTTATTGACCCCAGACGAGGCAGGCTCGTTAGCACACAATTCGCTGTCACCACTGGAGTACGCGCAGTTGTCTCAGCATTTAGACCCCTTTCTCACATAATAAAATATATACTTTTCAATGTGACAATTTCAATCCAAACAAGTCCAAAGACTTGGGTAGTTGTTTTGGGGTTTTGTGTTTTTTTTTCTCTCTCTCATTGTGGATGTGTCTAGTATGTACAGCACATCTTCAGCTCGGTCTTCTCAATTAATCAGTGATGGCACTTGCATACATTGTATATATGTGTGTTGTCTCCATGATGGCTTAATGAATGCTAGAAAAAAGTGAACTCATCAATTTGATGAATGGATGAAATTTACTCTACTCAAAAGGAAATAAAAATCAACATCTATCAGATTATTTACAACAACAAAAATTATGAGGTCATACTTACACAGAGGCCTACTTCTATACAGTTTTAACGAGAGTGATTTGAGTATGTATTTTTCAGATGCACATTAGACTAGCCATTTGACTCAGCTGATATCAACTGAAAATCGTCATTTTCCAGTGTATCAAAGTGAATGATATATCAATGCCATTTCCCACAAAATACTCTTCAATTTCCCACAAAATACTCTTCAGGCACATCAGCAACAATGCATCAATAATGTCAAGACAGGTCATCATGTAACTGTCTGTCTAAAATCATCATCATTATTTTCAAAAGAATCTATGTTGTTGTTGTTGTTGTTTTAAAGAAAGAAGAGAAAGAGAGAAAAATTGGGGCCCTATACATCAAATAATTTGCCCCAAAAGAATCTAATGATTGCTGATTTATTTGAAGCTTTACAAGACCAACAGAATACTATACAAATGCATTCATCCATCTAGCTACATGTATGTATGTTGCTGTATCCAGAATGTAAGAAATAGTAATCCATGACAATCTTGATGTTTTGAATAAAAAAACTGTCTGCTTATCCAAGACTACTCTCCATGGATGTCTAAAAGAATGAACGCAAAATCCGTTTTTACAAAAGGGAGTAAAAGACTAAC
Source organism: Diadema antillarum (assembly GCF_040938485.1). Taxonomy (NCBI): domain Eukaryota; kingdom Metazoa; phylum Echinodermata; class Echinoidea; order Diadematoida; family Diadematidae; genus Diadema; species Diadema antillarum. The sequence goes on along the minus strand of NW_027271001.1, from coordinate 2,827,317 downwards.
CTGATTAGCAGAATTTCAGTGTCATCATCACCACAACTGTCATTCCTTTGCCGGGGTCGCTATTCCCCTCGTTTCCTCCTCGTGCAATTTCTGCGAAAAAATTTGGCACTGCCCAGCTTGTGCAAATTGTCAAGTTGGCTCAAGTTGGGCTTGTCCCCTTTTTAAACCCCAACTTTTACCACAGATGGTTGGTGATCTTCACCATTAGGCTAGTAACCCTTCCCAATCTTGATCTCAAGAGTTTGAACTCCCCTTTCCCACAACATGCACAAAATCCTTTGAACTTTGCAATCTTACACATATGACTACAAAATTATCTGATAATACTAATCTAAATATATTTTCACACTTGATAAAGACACCAATGGATGTTCGTATTCTTCGTCTATTACCTTGAATGCTCTGGAAATTTTGCCAAACATCAAAGGAGCATACATAAAGTAATGTACAAAATTGGTAAAAGCAAAGAGCAAACCCTACTGAGAATCATACTGCCCTGTCATATCTAGAAAACATTAGAAACATCCGACGCATGACTGCACGTCGTATCCTGGGGCACTCACGTGATGTGTAAGCTACGTTTCCTCTCTTAATACAGTGTCTATGAACGTATCTGATTCACTGATAAGCAAGAACAGAATGTTAAAGGACAAGTTCACCTTCATAAACATAAGGATTGAGAGAATGTAGCAATATTAGAAGAACACATCATTGAAAGTTTGAGGAAAATCAGACAATCCGTTCAAAAGTTATGAATTTTTGAAGTTTTTTTGCAGTACCCGCTGGATGAGAAGACTACTGCAGTGTATGAATAACTTAGATGTCACATGCGTACAACAATATAAGGAAAATATAAAGAGAATTTCACAAAATTCCATCTTTTGAAAAAAGTACACATTCCCCTGACTCGTTACCGATAAATGTTATGGGTAATATTATTCCCCCTGCCTTTAGAAAGAGGCAAGTCACTTGCTCAGTTATTATGCGAAAAAAGTGAAAATATGTTGAATTTTCTTTTATATTTTCTTTATACTGTTGTACACATATGACTCACAAGCTGTAGTAGTCTCCTCATCCAGCGTTTCCAACACAAAAATTTTAAAACTCATAACTTTTGCATCGATTGTCCAATTTTCCTCAAACTTTCACTGATGTGTTCTACTAATATTGTTGCATTTTCTCAATCCTTATGTTTATGAAGCTGAACTTGTCCTTTAAATGCTATCAAGCACACAGCTCAAGGCAGAATATAAACTCCATTGACGGGGTCATCAACTGATATTTCTTGTTATAACAGGCAGATAGTTTTTTCTTCTTCTTCTTCTCTGAGAGGGGTGTGATAGCTAAACATTCATTCATAAGAGATCAACTGAATCAATTGCTCTTCAACCAAGTATGATTTCTCCTTGAACACATCCAAAGATTTTAGACCAAGTTGTATGCTTGTAATAGTGTATTTGAAATGCATTTCTATTCCCTTCTAAAGTTACCAAAGTTTAGACAATGGAGAGTGTCTTCTCACTAAAGCAAAATCTTTAACAAGACATTCGATATCTAAAGGCTGTCACAAATTCATGGGCTACTACTCTAACACACAATCTTGGTATACAGCATGCAAGAGTACGTGAGAATGTGTATGCACCACGGCCTGATAGGCTCCAACTCCTCAATCATGTCTGGGAAGTCAAACCATTCAAACACATGCACAGATCAATCTTGATGGCTATATTCATACACACACACACACACACACACACAAATAAATAAATAAATAAGTAAATGAATAAATAAATGAATAAATGAATGAACAAATAAATAAATAAATAAATAAATAAATAAATAAATAAATAAATAAATAAATAAATAAATAAACAAAAAAACAAAAAATAAATGGCTTTTGAAAACTAATCATTTGCAATGCAATGCAATGCAATGCAAAGGCCATTACTTCATGTGTGGGTATAACAAGAAAAAAATAAATATATAGTGTTAACAATCTTCATCTCCATTGCAATGGGAAAATCAGCCCAGCTTGACTTTTTTTTTTCATATATCATGATAATTTGCCCTGTGTGGTGTGTGTGAATGGCACTCGGAGACTTTGTCAATTTTTTTTTTTAATTCCATAATGCAACTCACCACAGTAGGTCCCCACACTCGGATCCCCAGGGTCATGTTCAAGTCACAATTGATTCTTTTTTTTACTCTCCCTATCATTTGCCCTGTGCAGTATGTGTGAAGGGTGGCAAATAGAATCAATTTGTGCATCATGATGCAAAAACCAATAACTCCGGAGTGTGAATGTAGTGATTTGAAAAAAAACCTTAGAGGCCTCAAACTGGCCAAGAAGTGATTTGGCACATGCATTTTAAATAAACATGATTGATGTTTACTTTCAGACTTACACAAAAATCAAAAAGCTTGATTAGCATGAAATTGTATTTTTCCCTTTTTTACTCGAAAGCCATACATTTTGTTTTTCCTGAGGCCACCGTTTGAATTGAGCAACTGCTTTTGATGATGGTCTCAAATATTTTCTAATTATCATCTCCAAGATATTAATGGAATGATTACATGGAAATTTTGCAACGTTATTTGTACAGCATAGAATTATATTGCTTTATTATTTCATTAAATCAGATTGTATTGCATACGTTGTATTCACTTATGTTTCAGCATATGCTACGTTAGTGAAGTAGCATTCTTATGTATGATTTTGCTTGTGCTTGGAAAAAAAGCAGAAATAAAACAATAAACCAAGCCAAATAAGTATGAATATGTGGAAACCCTAAATGTCTCAGAAACGGTTCCATGACATTTGTTCCTGCGAAAGTTGCTCCATGAAATATCTGCACACTACGCCAGACGTAAATTGTACCCACAAACATAACTCTAACCCTAATCCTAATCCACTAATCAAACTAAACCTAAAACCCTATCACAACCCTAAGAGTGATTGATAAGAACTCCAAAAAAAGCCACACCTCCTCTCCCCACTCTGAAATTCAGAACGCAGAATCTACAAAGCTTTCCTCGGCCATGTGTAAAGACAATGACTCTAATTGTAATTGCAATCATAATTGTAAGTCAGCATTGCAATTATGTTTCTCGACCGGTGTGAAAGTGGCCAACTTCTAACTTCTGCTTTACAAGCATCATACTAAGTCTCCATTTCCCCCTTGTCAGAGGTCTCATTTTACGGCATTAGGAACACTATCCCATGGCCTTCACTGAAGATCATTCTTTAGCTTTGTGTCTTGCATGACGTGTGTATGTTGTCACCCATCTCTCTCTTTTCTGTCTCGATCTCTTATTCCTAGAACTCTGTGAAACTTAATCGCAGAGTACTTCCACTATCAGGTTCACATGATGGTCGAAGCTATACAATGTACACGGGCAAAGGATGGGGGTTGACCCTTTATCAGTTGCTCAGATTTCAAGTAGAAGTCACAGGGGAGCAAAATACCATGTCATCTACTTTAACTTGAAAAAGGACCTCATTATCACAATGCAAGTATCATTCTAAAGCAAAAGTAAAAACATTTTTAAGTTCTATGATAAAATTGGCTTATTTGCTTGGAAATATGGAATGTATCTGTCACAGTAAAAGATTTTTGTAAATTTCCAATAGAACAATATTGGAAAAACAAACTCCTCAAAGTTTACAGTAACTTGTTGAAGCTGAGGCCAGAATGCAACAAACAGAGTTTGCTTTGTGTTTTTTTAATCAAGTTAACATTTGTGTGTGTGTGTGTGTGTGTGTGTGTGTGTGTGTCTACACACAAGAATGAATGGGCTTTGCATTAAATAGCAAAAAATCAATTTTCAAAAAAGAAAAATCAATATCCAATATGTGTGCATATGGGACTATTGAGGCATACCCATCCATGGATGAATGTTACCAGCAGGATTGGAAACCAAGATCCATTTTACAAATCCACAGTCTTATCCACTATACCATTGTGCTCTCATCAATTGATATTAAATGTGATGGTCCTACAAGTAACTTTCTCATTATCAATCTGAGCTTACTGGTCTACTACACTTTTACTTTTCTTGGCAGACTCTTATTCATTATCAGCTATTTCTCTTTCTGATGACAGTGTAAACAAGAAGAAAACAGCAGCAACATCATATAACAAAAATATATAAAATATTAATCCTGACCGGAATGTGCATGGTGTTTTATTGTGAAGTATACGCAGTACATCTAGGTAGATCCTGATGAAGGCCATGACAGACCAAAAGCTTGATAAAAGGGAAAAGCATAAATACATGAAAAAAAAAGACAGATGACCAGTGGGAAAAAAAAAGACAGATGACCAGTGGGGAAAAAAAAAAACAGGCTACAAAGTGAAGAAAGACTAAAAGTGTCCAGCAGGATGTTCCAGGAGAGAGAGAGCGCGGCGCGGAAAAAAAGCAGGTCATTTCACTATGGGTCAGAGCGGTCACTACCTTGCAGATTCCCATACCCCAGACAACGTCTTACCATCCTCCCTCCTCCCCCCCCCCCCCCCCCCATTCCTTGCTGGTAAATGTGGCTACTTTAACCCGTTGAGGATGAGTCCCGAGTATACTCAGGCAAGTGTCTATGGGGAAATGTGTGTTTTAGCAAAATCAGCCCGTCCTTAACGGGTTAAACTAATAAACTAGTTTGAAATACAAGAAATCATTTGAGAAGCTTGAGCAAAACTTTGTTTTCTGGGTAGTAGATTCTGGTCGCATGTCTGGGACTGCACAGCTGAGCTCTTTTAAACTGGAAACGTTGTCAAACAGTACCTTAATTTCTGACAAGAGTTACGCGAACCTACATTTTATGAGAAAACGCAAGAATTAGGAAGAACAGATCATTCCTATTCATTGGCAATTTACATTCAAGTAATGTTTGAGATTACAAGGCCCAGTGTGGACTAATCCCTATTGTATTACAGAACTTTGTGAATCCATGGCATCATTACTCCTGAGTGGGTGTGTGTGACTGACACTGCGGTCAAGTTTTAGGGAGAAACAACTGAGTGACAATAAAACAGAGCAGTAAGTTATAGCAAGGTATAATGATCGAGGGACTGACCCCCTATTCAGACGCAAGCCAGCTTCTACCAAAACTCGATAAAGAAATGACGTATAAAGAATCATCGTATAGCCGATAGACCGTTCAGACGGTGATTTCGACCATTCCGGAAAAACGTCGTATAGGATGTGCAGTTTCTCACTGCGCATGTTGTTATGGTCATGAGTGACAGGTACAAGGTCACCTTTCGTGCTCGCTCCCATTAAGCCCCGCCCAGTTATACCGTTCTATGGTCGCCATACGTTCAGACGCACAATGCACACGATGGAATGCTGATTCGTTATCAAGTTCTAGTTCGAAACAATGCTCTGACCGTCGTTTCGCTATACATCGTTTCGTTATACGTCGTTTCGTTAGTCAGCATTCAGACGTATAAATTCATCGTATAGCTATACCGTTTTGGTATAGCTATTCCGTTCTAGTATAAATTTTTTGCGTCTGAATGCCCTGTGAGAGTAAGTTTATCTCAAGACCTTGCTTTGAGTGGAAACAGTACAATATAAAGAGCTACATGTGTATGGCTTGGAATGCCATGTTTCAGTATTTTAATCTACGACATTTTATGATCCTCGGCATTTCTCAACATTCCATTATATTCCTCACTTTCCTAACAATTTGCTAAGTTGATCTATTAACCTACACAGACCCATGGCATGCAGTGTGTAGCATCAGGGAGATGGGAAACCCACCTCCCTGGTAGCATGCAGTACGCAGCTCAAGTATTGAACTACACGTAACAGCTGTAATAACAACATACAGTGAATCTGTGTACATTCATCTTGATTCCTTTCTTCACAAAACTGTTGCAATCCAGTACACTGCTTGCCTTTTTCCTTCTGGCATTACATTACACTTTTAATCATCTTAAAAACATAGCAGGCAACACTGATCCTCAGGTTGTATTACAAAATACAGCAATGATACACCTGCATATAGGAAATATACTATCATGCGAATATCCTTTCATGCAGCAAAAATAACGAAGGTACAGAAAGTTGCTGCTCTTTCGTACAGAAATTGCCCCATTTCCCTGCCTTCTCCACAGCAGTGGCATAGGATGTAGTCTGAGACTAGCTGGGGGAAATCTCAGGTTTCCATTGCTGTCTGTCACTCTTAATAGGGATCCAAGGTCAAACCACAGACTCACACCAGACAGACCTCAAGTGACCTTTGACCTTACTGAGGTCACGGCTGCAGCATTGAAGCAGGGTGTGTTCCTGACCAGTTAATGGGCTTGAATGATAGATTAAGATCTGAATCTGAGCAAATTGTCAGGAGGCACATTCCAGACTCACATGAATATTATTTTTTCAAAGCTGTGCTCACCTACCTGTAGAGGAAGTAGTCTTTTATTTCAGACACATCTACTGTGTTAATACCAGTTGCAATCGTACACTATTACGTAGCCTGGTTCATTCATTACCAACAAGAAAAAGTTTAACAATTAATATGAGTTGTTGAAATCACTGAGTAAAACAAGAGGCCAACATTGTATGCATCTATTGTCTTTTCAGTGGAAGTATCTGGCAACAAAATAAACATTAAAATGATAAGCCACTATACAAAGCGTTTTCCAGGGAATGATAAGGGGTACGGGGGAGACCAGACGTAGGCAGGATTGGGGAGGATTACTGGCAGGATTAGGTTATCTGGTGGATAATGCAGTCACATTTAGACTCATACATTACATTCATTAGGGGGGCAATTCCACGGTAACTGACGTTACACGTAAGGATTTTCATGAAATTGTTTACCTTGTAGTTTTGTGAATGAAAGCACCTTGGGCTTGCAATTAGCATTGATGAATAGGTTCATGAGAATGAAGAAATAGGTGGAAAGTTTTTCTCTCAAACTGCATTTCTTATCACATAGCAAGTGAAAATGTGTCGGTAACTGACGTTACGGAAAAAGGACATGGGAAATTATGGTGTAGATGTAAATGGAAATATCTCATGTCCCTGACTTTTAGCCTTTATGTGTTTAATATGGCAATACACCTAGGTTCTTAGGAACAGGTGTGCAAAATAATGTGCACTTTAGCTGCCTCCTTTTACCACCATGCCAATTTCAGTGAAGGCATGACGGTAACTGACGTTACGTAACTGACGTTACGCTTACATTTGCCATAGGGTTTACACATGCAAAATCATGATTGGGAATAGCTATGTGATATTTCATAATTCTGACCATTCAGAATGATTTAGTTGATATGGAGTCATACCTTGGTTCATCAGTCATAAATACACAATGAAATGAAACAGTAGTCCATTTTCTTTGTGTTCTATGAAAACTTAAAGGTAAATATGTCAGTAACTGACGTTACGTAACTGACGTTACACATACTTTGCCGTAGGGTTTACAGAGAACTAATTTATTTAACAGGCTATTATACTGCTGCAATGTACCAGTGACAATCCCAGGCAACTACAGCAACAAATTAAAACAAAATCTAAAGACACAAATAATATTGGGTGGGCCCTTAGGGGCACCCCCCCCCCCCCATGCCATAGCACAGTTGGGCAAAAATAATGTAAATGCACAAGAGGATATTTCTTGACATTTGTCTGAAGATTTAATTTTTATTCAACATTTATGATTACACAGAGTCATTAGTAGATTAAGCAGTTCCAAGTATAAATATATTGACATGACTAAGGGCTTTTTTGTTTGTTTGTTTGTTTGTTTGTTTTTTAATGAACAGGAAAGTTTTTATCTGTATATAGAGTGCTCCACCCATAATACCTTGTACTACACAAAACATGGATATTTTTGTGCTTGAAAAAAATATCAAAATATCTTGGGGAAAAAAACATGTATCAACTCATAAATATGCATAATATGTATGAAATCTATTGTGATTTATTTCGCCTTCTTTTCTTTATTTTACTCCTGATGATCACCATCATCAATTGATTTAAATGAAAAGTGTCGCACTTTTAATATTTCTCTGTGAAGAAGAAAAATAAATGCTTTTTTTGGTTAAAAGAGCATTATTGTTTTATTCCTAGCTTGAAGTAATTTAACTGTTTTTCTTTTCCTTTTCACTGATATATCACGGCTTGCAAATACATTCAAGATACCAAGAAATCGGACTTTGCAACGAAAGAATACTAAAATCAATATAAAAAACTCTTCCTGTTCATAATTATCATGTGTTGTATTACAAAATGTCCCTGCATGAATAGAATAAAGTAATCAACAAATACACACTGTATGAACAATTTTTTTAAAACCCTATAGAATCCTCTCTCACTTTGAGCAACATCAGTGTTAAGTTTCAAACAATAATGAGTACATGCCTTACGTACCATAATACAAGATGAGCCATGTTAACTACACCACACATTTAAGTGCAAGAGAAGAAATATCTGTTTGTGCATTTGCCTTGAGGTAGAAACTTGACTAAGCTTCCTGAAAAAAAAAGAAAAATGCCAGCAAAAGCAAACATTGGTGAAGATTGTTAAACTGTTGGTATACAGCTGTGCAGAAGTTTGTTGTTTTTTTCCAGTTTTTTGTACAGAAAATGTGGTTAACATGCAATCATGTCACTGATTAGGCCTACAAACTTTGGTAGCTTTATCATCCCGTAGGGCTGGGAATGTACTAATTTGAGTGCATATACTGCATGTGGCAAACTAAACTTCCAGATGATTTAACCTTAAACTTGTGCTGAATCAAAAATCGAAAGCTCAAGCCCCCCCCCCAAAAAAAAAAAAAAGATAATCATGGTAAATGAATGAATAAATGAATTTAGACATAATTAAAAAAAAATATCCATGGACATACCATGGTAATGACATCATTTCCTATGAAAGGGATTGGTGCTCTTTGTTGTAAGTTGACTTCCCAGATGTATTAAAATGGCCAAAAGTCAAAAAATTTGCCTCAGTTATAATTTCTGTCATGGTAACTGACGTTACATACTCGTGTATGACGTTTCGGTAACTGACGTTACACATTTTGTAGTGTTCATTTTGACTCTCCAGTATGCCAAGTATCCTTATTTCTGGTATTAAAATAAAGGCATATGGGCATACATTAGAAATCCCAAGTTACATCATACAGCTCACTTCCTTTGATGAATAAACTTAAAAATTCCTTGTTTTTGGTAACTGACGTTACATCCATCATTATCAAAGTAATTAACAGTTTTTATCAAATTCTTTAAAGCTACCAGCTTTTTTTTTCTATCATGTGGTAAAAGACTTCTCTGGTAACTGCATACATATGAAAGATTGTTGTTTAGAGTACTAATAAAGTGGATATACAGAGAGTAAGTGATGCGACAATACACTCTTTTCACCACTGAGTTATAGGCATATTTTGGCAGCCATTTTGAAAATCAAAATGGCCGCTTTTATCAAAAAACATAATGATTCTTAAAACTTCAACTCAAGTACTGTCTGAAAATGTATGGTGTTTGAAACAAATATCATTTTGAATTTTTGGCACCTGTGTCCTAGTTACCGTGGAATTGCCCAGGGGCTTTATCTACTTCTCTTATAACCTAACAAGTGCAGCATGACAAGATCATGTGTAACCTCATCAGGACCACTGCTTCAAATCGGGGTTGACATAAAACACAACAAGGAAAAGTAGAAATTACGCGGTGCGTAACATATGTCCCCGCCGGAAGTAGCATTTTGTAACAAAATGTGCAATATAGGTAAAAAATCAAGGTCAAAGGTCAAAGAAGTCAAAGGTCAAAATTCTGTGTAGAAGTTTTGAAGCCCTCACCTAGTGCCATCACATAAAGCAAATGGAATCGAAATTGGGTTAGAAATGGCGAAGGAGTAGCATTTTGTAGCCAATGTACAATATAGGTCAAAAATCAAGGTCAAAGGTCAAAGAAGACAAAGGTCAAAATTCTGTGTAGAAGTTTTGAAGCCCTCACCTAGTGCTATCACATAAAGCAAACGGAATCAAAATCGGGTTAGAAATGGCGAAGGAGTAGCATTCTGTAGCAAAATGCACAATATAGGTCAAAAATCAAGGTCAAAGGTCAAAGAAGTCAAAGGTCAAAATTCTGTGTAGAAGTTTTGAAGCCCTCAACTAGTGCCATCATATAAAGCAAACGGAATCGAAATCGGGTTAAAAATGGCGAAGGAGTAGCATTTCGTAGCAAAATGTACAATATAGGTCAAAAATCAAGGTCAAAGGTCAAAGAAGTCAAAGATCAAAATTCTGTGTAGAAGTTTTGAAGCCCTCACCTAGTGCCATCACATAAAGCAAACGGAATCGAAATCGGGTTAGAAATGGCGAAGGAGTAGCATTTTGTAGCAAAATGTACAATATAGGTCAAAAAATCAAGGTCAAAGGTCAAAGAAGTCAAAGGTCAAAATTCTGTGTAGAAGTTTTGAAGCCCTCACCTAGTGCCATCACATAAAGCAAACGGAATCGAAATCGGGTTAGAAATGGCGAAGGAGTAGCATTTTGTAGCAAAATGTACAATATAGGTCAAAGGTCAAGGTCAAAGGTCACGACTGAAATTCTGTGTAGAAGTTTCAAAGCTCCCATGTAGTGCTATCATATAAAGCAAACAATCAAAATTGGCTCATAAATGACAGAGAAGTAGCAAATTGAAGATTTTGATCACACACGGACGCACACACGGACACACGGACACACGGACGGACGGACGGACGGACACACGGACGGACGGACACACGGACACACACACGTACGGAGCCCGTTTCATAGTCCCCTGCTCGAACTCGTTCGGCGGGGACAAAAATAGCAAATGGTAGGGCCTAATAAGTAGGCTTAACTAAAATCATGCTTGAGTAGCAACATACCTGCTAAGAACTCCCTGTATCAGCTCATTTGTATTCAATGTTCAAACAATATCAACAAAAGAAATGACTTAATGTCTTCCTAGTATTAGGCTATATAAATCTCTGTATTTGTTTATAGTGAAGCTTTGCATGTTAGAAGTTTGTAAATATAAATGACTCATAAAGTGATAGCATCCACTCAATCACATCAAAGTTTAGCAGTGGCTATTTACTCTGTAATCAAGGATCTGAAATAGTGAAATTATCACAGACCTGTCCAAATCAGAAAGACAGGGCTGTCACCCATCTTCTCTTAACAAAGGGTGGGACCCATCCTTTATTAGGATTGCTTTGTTTTACTTTGTTTTTGGATATCTCAGCCAATTGCTGTTAGAATCATATTTTCTTTAACATTTCATACAGTGGTTTCTGAAGTATCTTGCGAAAACAAAAACAAAAAGTTAAAGGCTAAATCCTCACCTCAACCAATACTATCCCTTTCAGACCACAGTATGAATTAGAGCAGTTTATTATACCATCACCCATGTTCCTGTGGGAGTTTGATATCATGCCTTGGTCTAATCACAAGTCTAGACCAATAACACCACTACCTTTACAAACTCAGAAACATAGTTTCCATACACCTGCACACAGTGTTGATTTTTTAATACTCTTAAATTGGCACATACAGTATCAATAAGAAATGAGTAAAATTATGCTGAAATATGACCATATCAGTTTCGTAAAAATAAAAATGCCAAATACTAGCCAAAAAGGTACACTGTATCAGACTGTGGTTGCTCCCGAATGTTTCATAACTGATGATCAATAAATAACAAATTACAGCACAGTGATCAGTATGAAACAACCTTCTGCACAAGAGTGAATCACATGTAGCTTGCCGGGAAATATGATTGCTAGGGCATAATCAATTATCTTACGTTCCACTTTTATCTAATACGAACTACTGATTGGGAAAGGCTCTTCAAGAATAAAAGTTATATGCATATAATCCAAATCATTTATCTCTCTTGATCTCACGATACTCCAAAATAATTCATTATCCTGGCAAATCACATCACCTAAACATTTCTTTTTCTTTTTCAGACCTTATTGATGTATTGCAAGCAAATTCAAAATGGTGAAAGATGAATGTTTAGCCATTCTGAGAACTACGTTTGCCTTTAATCTTACACATTACATTCCCTCATACCGATATGTGAATTTTTCCCCTGGTCTACACCTGCCCCTTTAAACTGAAATCCATATGGGCAAGTAGAATGGATAATCACAAAGATACACACACTCCATTTTGCAGTATCACAGTATGGAAGAGGCATGAGTGAACTCACATCTTTACGCTTCTATTTCACTTGGCTTAAGTCATGCATATACACAGGCATTATTTCCTACAGTGCCCTGTGTAGTTCAACAAATGAGTTTCATGCTAGTATACCATGCACTGATATCATTCAAATCATATACCAGCACGACTGTCATAACTAGCTGTGTTTCTATAGCCATCACTGTAATACTTGACTTGTAGAGTAGTATGGTATATGTAAACGCTGTTACAGTAAGATGTAAAAGAAACCTGCAGAGCATAGATTGGTCCATGCCCTACTCACTCTGTGCATCAGGATTTCACAATTTATGACATAAAATTACCATTCTCATTGCGTTCCAACTTATTTCACAAGTCATGACAGAAAATTATCATTCTCATTGCATTTCAAGCTAACACATCATTTTGGGTCAGACTCATGATCATGACCCAAAATTCAAAACGTACAGAGTGAACCCTAATCATGTGTTAGTTCACATGATTTGGGTTGTGATCCAAGTTGCAATAATTTGAGTGATTTTTTTGCAAAAAGACACGAAGATGTACAATCTGAACAGACCACCAAAAGAGATTATAAACTGGTATCGTACAATATGCCGCACTTGTTGCTATTTGCTATTTTACCAGCTGTGGCAGGCTGCTGTATATTGAATTGGCATGTTATGTGTAGTCTTTGTATGTAGTAACAGGCCTCGAAATAGGATTTTGGAGAGGCAAGGCCATTTAGAAAAGGGCACTTTTTCCAAGCGGCCAGGGCACTTAGGTCAGTCAGAGGGGCACCAAGGCCACATTGGAAAGGGCATGTTGGGTGTTTATGAAAAAAAAGAAAGAAGAAAAAAACCGAGAAAAACAAACAAACACACACACACACACACACACACACACACACACAAAGTGCAACACACAACAAAAACCTCTTCCCTACGGCTGTAACACATTCCCGATTTCCGCGTTTCTATCAGGTGAAACGACATTTTTTAAAACATGAATAAAACAACAGTAGGTATTGATTGAAACTCGACACCTTTTCAGGCCAGCCAGGCCAGGCTGCCATGTAACTTCAAAGAACATTCCGACAGCTGGCTGGCAAAACCACATGGCAAAGGAATTTGCACGCGCGTACAGTGTGCGGTTTCTTCTGTTGATTGGTCTCTCTCTCTCTCCACCCCTCCCAATTCCCCAGTCTGGCACACCTTGGCATCGTGGGATTTTTCTTTTTTCTTGGTGAACTTGGTGTTCACTCTGTACTATTCCATCTGAATATGCGCTGCCTAGCTAGTAACTCTATGGCCGCTGCGCTGTGGAGGCAGTCAGGACGGTAAAAGCCGGTCAGGCGTACATGTACGTACACAGCGTCTCGTATCTCGGAAAGATACTTTGAGTTTAAATCAGATATATTGGGACGCGAGTGAACTGAAGGTATGATATTTGAGATCAGGAAAGTTGTTCAAGCTTATTAAAGTGTAGACTTTGAGAAAGGGCATATTATACGTCATAAATGATAACTTTCGTTCTAAAAGGGCACCACGGCCCCAAGAAAAAGGGCACATTTTTTTTGGCCGTAACTTTGATCAAAAAACAAAAGGCATTGCGGCCAACGAGAGGGGCACCGACGGCCATGGCCGTCGGTGGCAGTTGGTTAATTCGAGGCCTGTAGTAATCATACCATATTTATGAACTGTACATGCAGGTCAGCTCTTCGCAAATGATTGTGACCAAAGTTTCGAAATTTTTTATAGTGAGAACAATGAATCAAAAAGATGTGATCCTGATTGCTACCCAAATTTCAAAATTTTCATCATGAGAACATACATATTATTAACTTCATCTGACATGCAATATCACGGAACTCTGTGTTGTGGAACTGAAAAATACAGTCTTGACGACAGGTAGCAAAAATCAAATATTTCAGGATTTTTGCCTAAATGTAGCTTTTAGACTCCACTATAGCAAATCGCGAGCCAATCTATGACAAGCCTGCCAAAAAATATGACATAACTTTGGAAATATTTTACTTCCAAATAGCTGGCATATAAGTCTAGACATAAGCCCTTTTTACACTTGTGTTTCTTAACCCCGGACTTTCTGTGACCCAGGACTATCGTTAGTCCCGTACCAATTTTTTCAGCTTTTTACACTGGCCAATTAGTCCCATACTATCTCTTGTCCGGGGCTACGGAGAAAACTGACCTTTTTACACTCGTATTTCTTAACCCCGGACTTTCCAAACCACATGAATATTCATGATTACGCTGTGCACTGTACACGTACACGCATGCACCGCCAGCATTTGATTACCTCCTTTCTGATTGGTCAGTGGGGGTCGGACATCATCTCCGTCGCTTAGCCCCGGATTATTTTTTCGTTCTGTTTACACTCACTTGCTTGGCACCGCAATTGCGGTGCTAACCCTGCTATTTTGCAGGGCCAGATAGTACCGGACTATCGGTGGGGCTAGCCCACTTTGGCAAAAACGAGTGTAAACAGAAAGTGGGCTAAGGATAGTCCCGTACCAACGGTGGGGCTAAGGCCGAAGCAAAAATTTACAAGTGTAAAAAGCCCTTAACTCTGGGGTAGGACAAGGGAGAGTCTGGTTAAAGACAAGTATAAAGATCTGGAGTCGGTCTTATGCCAGCCATGAGAATGTCTTGGGTAAACATGGGATAAGTTTAGGGTAAGGCAAACAGAAGTTTAGAGCAAGTCATAGGTAAGTCATAGGTAAGTCTGTGGCAAGTATTAATGCTAGAGTCACACACGGCCGGATTTCGTACCGGGTCCATAAGGAATTAAAACCGTATCGACCCGGTGAAACATTTTTGGTCATGTTCAAAATTTCTCACGGATTTCAATTTCGTATTGATATCCGAATTGACCCGGTTCGAACCGCATTGACTCGCATTGACCCGCTGCAACCCGCAGCGTGTAAAACCGTATGGACCCTTGCCGTATACCGCATTGCCTTCATGCAACGGATGATGACACGGTTTACATCCAGGTCGGTACGGGTCGAAGCGGGTTGACACGGGTTGATAGGGGTCAAAAAGGATTCAGTTAAGGATTTTAAAGCAGATTTTTATACTGCTCGATACGGGTCTCTACGACTCAAACCGGGACGATGCGGATTTAATTCCTTATGGACCTGGTTCGAAATCCAGCCGTGTGTGACGGTAGCATAAATTGTCCTCCATTCCAGGACTAATCCGGCTCATTTTCACCCAGATCAAATCTGTTTTGTGACCCTGCCGTGTGTGACTATAGCATAAGGATAACTAATGAGAATATCTGTGGTACAAAGTTTCTATACATAAGTCAGGGAAAAGTCTGAGGCAGGTCTGTGGTATGTCAGGGATATATCAGAGATAACTCTGGGTTATGCTTGTGGTCTATATCTACGATAATCCCTAAGAAATCATCAAGTTAGATCTCTTGTTTAATGCAGTGCAATTTCCAACAGGAGTAGCTGGTTTTCAGGAACAAGAAGTTTGCATCTACTCAGAAATGCATGAATGATAAAGATTTTTTTTTTCTTATAATTTAATTCATACATTTATTCAGTAATAAGAATCATTGGGATTTTTACAGTATAAAATGTTTGCAAAATGTAACAGGTACAAATTAGTGAAAGCCACAGGCTTATTAAAATAGAATGTATCCTTAAAATCAAATCATACACATATTGCAACTTTAACTTTAAAATACCAAATGATAAAAGCTACCAACAATATAGAAGGAGCACAGAGAGAATAAAACATGCTAAAACAGGCATGAAATCAGATATGGTAATACTCACATGGATTTCATTGAACAGCATGATTTATCTTTTTTTTCCATTACGCAATGCATACAATTCCTATGTCACATCCATTTTCAAATCTACAGGTATTTTTCTCTCAATGTGGGTCATATGTTTTGTGTACTTAACAGGCCCAGCATTTTCTAATTCCGATCTTATGTACATAGAGATACATGTATAAAGGATAATGATCTCCTATTTGTACCTTGACTCCACGGACAAGCCAATATATCACACTAATTTATGTATGGTGTGTTTGTCCATATCACATGTTGGCCACGTTCTGGGAAGCTTTTACAAAGGTTGTTGACACCGCTGCAGCTGGTAGTGTGTTCCAGATACATTTGTACCAGATGGCTTACGGGAATATGTTGTTGAAGTATCCGGAGACAGTAGCATTTGTAATGATAACTGTGAAAGGGGTTATAAATTATCAGTAGGTATGGGCATTACAAATTGATGCAGAAAATGGACATAAGCAGATGTACATACTGTGATAGCAGTAGTAGAAGTAGCAGTAATAGCAGCAACAAGTTAGGTAACAGCAGGAACATGTAGAAACAGGTTGACAAGCTGGCTGATCATCTCTGTAGTGTATTTTCCTTTTTGCTGCATTGTTGATAATGAAATTCTGATGTCTTTCTATGCAGTTATGCTCATAACTTAAAACAAAAACAAAAAAACTTCCTCATTCTCATTCTCTCTATTTATCTTATCCTCTCTCTTTTATATTATTGTATATCATAGAATCATTACATGAAGTGCTTACTCTCACACAATAAGCAGACACACATGTCCTGCTAAGTCTAGAAAATCAGAATTTGTAAAAAATATAAAAAATCATAAATCCACATTTCTATTCCTCATCACAAACTTGACTTCCGACATCAGCAGGTTGACCATGACTATAACCATCAACACAAGCACTTACAATGTATCTAATCACAAGTCTCTTGTTATAATTGATATTAATACCACTCCTCAGGACCACAGTATCATCCTAATTACCAAGATCACAGCTCCTTATACTTTCTCATTCATCACATATCATCAGGGGCAGATCCAAGAATTCCGTAAAGGGAAAGAGTCTTTACAAAATTAAAGGGGGGTGCATGCGCCCACCCCCCCCCCATTTTTTTTTCTTGTTATTTCTTTTGTTCAAAAAAAAAAAAAAGAGAGGGCGTGCCCGGTGCATCCCCCCCCCCCCCTGGATCCGCCACTGTATCATGGTAACTTCTATCTACTATCACTTCAATAGCAGACTTTGGCATACATTAGCATCCTCTTTTCTTAAAAAAACTGGGTTTTTTTTTCTCTATCTCTTAACTCTTTCTTTCTGTCCCTCTTTAATCCCCTCAAAAATCATCCCAGCTTTCGGAATCTGCTTCGTGTTATCTCCATTGGCATCATCAAAGTCACTAGAATTCCCCGTGGCATACAACTTCTCCACCACATCTTGCCCTTCACAGATTGCTCACTTCCTTCCGTCATCAGTAGAATCACTCTTTCCGCTCTTAATCACTCCTCTCCGATTCAAATTACTTAAAGGCAAACACGCGGCAGGCAGAGACATGTTGCGTTGAATTTCGGCAAAGTGAAACAAGAGCATGTGAATCAGTAGAGCTCTGACGGAAATCAAGTAAGCACTGAAAGTCATGGCTGTTTGAATGTCATTGAGTCAGCCATCATGGTGTTCAATGTGTCACATGATCATGGTCACATGATCACATTTTTTTAAAATAATAATACTTTCCATGACATTGCCATAGATAAATTGTCCTGGTCTCCTTACAAATCCCCTGGGAGAATGATAGCTCTTTCACACAAAATTCAGTCATTCTTCATAAGCATAAAGTCGAGTAATATTATTACATCCATGACAAAATAGGCAAGGAGTCTCATCACTCCATGATATAAATTAAATTGGCATTCAAATGTCTCAATAACTTTCTTGATAAGTATGCCATTCTCCAAAACTATTAATAATTTCTCGTTTTTTCAGTATGTCAGTTTTAATTTTCCATCATTTGTTTCTTCTTCCTCTAAACATTTTTTTTTTCATTCAAAACCTAAATTATACAAACTTTCAGGGAAACACTTTTTAAACCAAGATTTTCCTGAGACCATCTCACATCTATGACATGAATTTTTTTTTCATTATTTTTAGATATGTGTTTTGTTTGGGGTTTTTTTTTTTAGTCAATGTTATACATGACTTCATCCGCTAAGTTCTCTCCTAACAAAATATACCTTCTTTCTTTTCATATCAACCATTCCCCGTTTCTGTCTTGTCCCCACAATTTCCTTGTCATGTACGAGGGAGCTACTGGTTTCAGCAGCATTCGTTTGGGGAACTGCCACTGTTGGACTCGTCAATTATCGTCTGGCTCGGGGAGAAGCTAACGTAGCACTCACCGATGCCCCTCTTGCCAGCGTCTCCAGAGGGAAAACAGTTTGGGCCGAAGCCAGCCGTGATTTCTCAGCAGGATATGTGTATTCCGGCGCAGAGAGGACCACCAAACGGGCTGGGGGGATCCTTTCAATTTCCTTTCCAGATATGTTTTGCTGAGTGCTACCGTTTCATGAAATGCGAGATACGTATGTCAGATACCCTGTTAGAGGAAAGGCGTGATGCTAGAGAAAGAATTTAAAGTACCTACCATACTGGAAACACTTGGGTCACACACAGTTAAGAAAGACAGAAAAAACACAGCCTGGGTGGTTTTCCATGTCACTGAAGTAAATACTCATGAAAGTGCTTGAATGAGTTCAGTAAAATGTGAAAATTCGGTAAAACTTACTATTTAAATGATAATGCTTTCAAAAGTACTACTGGTTCAGGTTTGTGGTGTATGGTGTAATGTTTTTCAAATTAGGTCTGTTAGTACAGATATTTACAACAATTCATATTGAGAAATCTACTGTTTGTCACATTTTTCCTGGATTTGAAACTAAATCCATTTGTTTGATATTGCTGCAGATATGCAGTAAGGCTCTGAATAAGTGAAAATTTGGCATTCTTTGTCTCGATGAAGGAGAGAGTTTTCCTTGGAGAGTTGAGCTTAATTTATGTAAATAAAGGAGCAGTTCTGACGATATGCTCACAGGAATTGGCTATTCATGATAACAATTTGTCCAGCGATGTTCAATGTATATTTCTATGGGGTAAGTTTTTGTTTTGTTTTGGGTTTTTTTTTTTTTTTTGGGGGGGGAAGGGTGCATGCATATTGGTATGTGTGTGTGTGTGTGTGTGTGTGTGTGTGTGTGTGTGTGTGTGTGTGCATTGCAGTCACGCAGACATTCATTAATTCGGATGTTTCCATTTTTTTAAAAGGCAGTTTGCCCTTGAAATCGCTCTTCCTGCAAAGAGACAACTTGGCAGGGAACGAAGAGTATGGTGTTACATCATAGCAGCAAAGTCATCTATTCAATGTCTTTCTGCTCCTACACAGGCGTCATCATCAACAAGAACAACAAAAGCCACAAATCATGTATCTTTTGTCTGCATGGTCTCAGCTGTTAATCCCGAGTGTTGATTAATCAGTGATAGAGAAGGGCAAACACAGTCTAAGATAGTCGCTTACTTATAGCAATGGACGAGAAAAAGTGCCTGTGTAGGGGCAGAAATATACCCCCAAGAAATAAAACATATACATGATAATAGATATAGAATCAATCAAATGACCACAGAAATGAAATCTTTCAAATGAGAATCAACAAGCCACAAAATAGCAAAAGCAATTTCAATCTGACTGATAACAGGCCATCTATAATGTAGCTCCCTTCGGGAACCTAAAGTGACAATTTTGTCCACATTATCATAATAACACTCGAGTAGGAATCCCCATTGACACTTTGTTTTTGTTTTTTATGCATTTGTGTGGAGGAGTATTAAGCTTCCTTTGTTCTGCAGAATATGACATTTTAGTTGCATATGTTGAATATGTGAGGACATCTCTCCAGGAAACGAGAATTGTTGTCAATTCACACTAAAATCATGGAGGACAATTACACCAGCACCGTAACGGTCGTGTTAGAATTTGATTCATACAAAATGACTTCAAAATACCTGAAGCTATAACTGTATGAATGTGTATGTCTAATATTGCCTAGAGTCATACAGTTGATACGTCATTTCTCTTATATCATTACATTGCATTCATGTCATGATTGTTCCCTGGTTTCATATTCGTTGCTAGGAGTTTCAATTCTAAATTTTGTCTAAATCACTTCACAAGAGGACAGTTTAAATAAAGTAAATTAGCTTGTCTCATAAAATAATGTCTCATAAAATAATGCCTCATCTCACATTTTCACTCTTACTCATACTCATGTAAATTGATAAATTTTGTGTATTAGTTGTAGTTTTTTTTCTCTCAAAAAAAAGGGGAAAAAAACATATCCATTCACTGTACTACAAAACATAAAGGGAATTGGTCATGGAAAGTTCCTAATTTCCTTAGGTACTGATTCCAACTTCAACAAACTTTCCAAGTTTCCTATTTCTCTTTCAAGCCGACACTAGTGATCTCATGTCTTGCCTTGAGCAACATTTCCTTCCGAATGGCCTTCTCTTTTTTTTTTTCTTCTTCTTCTTCTTTTTCTTTTCATGACCAGAATGATATGACAATCATAACTATGGTGTCTACTCGATTCTCTCTGATTTTCTCACTCCCTTCTTTAAGTTCAACCATTTTCTTTCTCAGCTCTGTCTTCTCTTTGACAAACCCACAATCACAAGCTTTGCTTTTGTGGTTCCTTCATATTTCACATGTTATAGAGAATTGTTTTTTAGGTACATATGCTGACACACTTTCTTGTCATGACCAGCTTTATATTATAGTTTGTATCTTGCTAATTGTTTGTTTGATTTTTTTTTTTGTATTTTTTTTTTTTTTTTTTTTTAATACATGTACAGATATGAAGTGAAATAGGAAAATAAATGTGCTGGAACTGTTCACTGTGTCTCGAGTGTAAGACCAGTGCAGTTTCAGTAATTCAATTCAATTAAATTCACTTCAATTGGATAATAAGTCATTACAATCATATCATATCATTCACTTATTGGTAGTCTCACCTCTCTCCATATCTTTACAGGAAAATTCCATACCAGTGAAAAGTTACTCTAAAAAGAAAAAGTACAATTTAATAAGCACCATTGTGAAAATCTGATCAAAATGGGATACAGATTACTGAAGTTATGAAATTGAGAAGTTTCACAAATTTTGGAAAAAGTTATCAAACACTTGTAACGAATATGCAAATGAGTTGATGATGTTATCACCTCACAATTTTCCAATAATCATATAAGGGGAAACTCTGCTACCAAAGCATAAAACATAATGTTATTCTTTGCTAAATAATTTCAAAACAATAATTAGTCAAATATATTAGGAATTGAGACTGGGGCAAATGAAAAAACAAAAAATGTTAAGATATTATGTACAAACTATAAGGCAAGTTGTGAGGTAATGACATCCACTCACTTATTTGCATATTCATATTGAGTCTTAAAGAAATGTTTGGTGAAATTTAGCAAAATATCACAATTTTATAACTTTCTTAATTTCTATCGGAATTTGATGAAATTTCCGCTGTTGTGGTTTCAAAATGTCTCTCTTGTCCGGAATTCCCTCTTTATTCTTGTTCCCCTCTTTTAACTTGTGATTCAAAACACACAAGATTATAGAAAACCCAAACTAAGGGGCAGTCCCAATTCCAGAAAACCTTTACAATGTAATTATAATGTGAATGATGGCTCAGATGTCAGTTGTATGTTCTGAAACCTATGAGACTCTATGAGAGCAGGTGATGACCTGTTATTGATATTATTTGGTGATAAAAAAAAAAAATCAAAATCAAAAACCTAGAGGATTCTGATCATACAGTCTCACTACCTACTTGGAAATGATGAAACTAAATGAATAAGCCTACTTACTTTTGTAAGTACTGGCTTGTTTGTTTGTTTGTTTGCTGGATTTTTCTTCAACTGTTTTTTTGTTTTGTTTTTGTTTTTTGTTTTTGTTTTTTTTTTTTTTGGGGGGGGGTTAACAAGAGGGTTCTAGACCATTCTGATTTTGCTCCTGCGACAATTGCTCCCATGAAATATCTGCATGCTTAACCAAACATAAATTCTACCCACAAGCATAACCTTAACCCTAACCCTTAGTTCTTTCAGGAGCGACTGTCACCTACAAAACAGACTATATCATAATAATTAAAGCAGAGATAACAGGTAATCAGAAGATGCACAAGTGTGCAGAAACCACTGTCTTTTCTTTTAATTCTACTGACATTCATACATGTGTGTATGAAAAAATAATCAATCCTCTTTTCCTTTTTTTTTTTTCTTGGGGGTGGAGAGAGTCAAGCTGTCACATGGGGACTGACATTTTGACAAGTCAACTATCAAAGCTTTCCCAGACTACTGGATATCCTGAATTCTGGACAGCAACTCTTCTGGATGGATAGTGACCACTGAGCCATCTGATGGTTGCCAGAGTTCATCCCTTCCTCTCCATCCAACTAGCCTCTCTTCAAGAAAAACTTGAGGGACGCTCACTCTGCTTGCATCAGCCTATGACAGATACTACAGTCCTTCAAGAATATTTTGAGAATGGCAACTGCATAACAATGGTTGTTGTTGTTTTTTACTTTTTTGATATTTCATTGTATTTTGTTGTTACCTGACTCTTGCTCCTTTCTTTATTATTGTATATGTAGTTCGCATGTATTTCTGCTATTTTTATGTTGTTCATGGATTTGCAGAAGGAACAGCTTTGCTGAAGCAAATTGCCATGATTAACTGAAATAAACTGAACTGAACAGAACTGGTTTCTTCAAACACAGATGCAGTGTCTGTATAAGACTATTCCAGGCATTGGTGGGATCTAAACAGACTAATAAAAGACTGAAACTGCTTCTTCTTCTTTTTTTTTTTTACTCCATAGACTCTCCTTGTAGTCAAGTAGGGCCTACTGTGTAATACAATGCACATGGCAACAGTACTTTAGTTTTCCCCCTTTCTCCTGACAATACACATGGGTACAGTTCTCCCACTACAGGCTCTGTATAATTCTACGGTACAGCACTTAGCAGCCTCAGAAGTTCAAGCCTATACCTCAGAAATACTGTAAAACGAGGAATTTTCGCGAGCACCAAGATTTGCAAAATTAAAATGCACGCGAAAGTCCTTGTTTACACTATATGCATTGAACACCAGTGGCACTTCGCGAGAATTTCATGCCACGAAAAAGGCTGTCAGTTTTAATTCGTGAAAAATTCATGCCGCGAATATATCATGTTCTACAGTAGTTCATTCATGTAATTGGGCTGTCAAAGAATTAAACTTTGACAAGAAAGGGAGAAAGAAAGGGAGAAACAAATCAGAATCTATTTCTGTTTTGACAGGCCCTACATTTGTTCTGTCAACAGAGGATCTCATTATTGGACAGAGAAAATCAGGTGTTTTTTCCCCACAGAACAACATCATAAAAATAAAATTCTGTGACTTTGCAACTGGAAGAAGAAACCAAAGCTGACATGAAAATCTAAAACAGGTTCCATGTCCTGAGATGCACATTGCACAATGAAAATCTCAGGACATATGATCCTTACAAACACAGCTACCACATTTGATCTATCTCTCATTTACAGACATACAGAGCTAGAGCTAAGTGGTGAAATTCATCTGAGCTAGTTTCTGGTGTGCTTTCCTGCAATACAAATGTATGGAAGTACACAGATCAGCAGAAAATCCCACAATGAAAGGTAGGTAATGTGGGATCAAAGGAGGTACACTGGGTATGTACCCGGCCGAGGAAATGGGTCAATATTGTGCTGGCTGCTCTCGGGGTCATAGGTCACATTCTTTCCCAGGTAAGCTGGAATGCCCCTGGGTTCTCTTCTCTAGTCAACCTCACTCAGCCAAGGACACTCGATAGCTGAAGTGGGGTTCAAAGGTCGTTTAATTCTTACAAAGCATATTCCTCCACTTTTCTCTCTCGATTTCCTGTTGGACTCAACTTGACCTTGACTGAGTGTTGTGGAGGCTTGGTTTCAAAGGAGTACTTTAAATTTTCCAAAATGGCAAGACCCAGCACTGTCTGATGTTTCAGTTTAATGGAAAATACAACTAACAAATTGAAAACAATACATGTTGATGTGGGGGGGGGGATAATAGCCTACAACCAACATTTGTGAGTTTTTACATAACAAAACATTAGAATATAAGCCTTGAATACAAAGAATGCTAAAGTCACAAATTATTAGTAGGCAAAAATCTTTGCTATTATCTAATAAAATAACACCTTTTTACAAAAATGTTACAAACACTTGTTATACATTTCCTCATCTTAATTGTTGCTGTTAGGGTTTTTTTGTGTGTGTGGGTTTGCTTTTTTTGTTTTTTTTTTTTGTTTGTTTTTTTTTGTTCGCTTGTCTGTTTGGGTTTTTTTTTTTTAAGCCATCATGAGTATATGGTTTCTGGCAATTTCGGAAGTACTGAAATTTGTTTTTATCACAGCTATCAAATCCCAAACCATATGGACAACTGCAATCAGTGTGTTATCAATCATACATACCAAAAAGAGAGCATATTGAGGTACACTTTTGTCTCACAATACATTCCTGTTGCCCACAGTCTACTGAAGATCTAATCTGGTTTTAATCCATTTCTCAACAAACTTCACATGAGGCAGCCACGTCACCATTCCCTTTTACATGTAACTTACATCCCTTCATTTCATTTATTTCCAAATTCTCATTAAAATGCAAAGAACAAGGTAAGAGCGATAACATTGCATTGGTTACGATATACATGTTCCCAAAAAAAAAATTCATAACTTTTGAACGGATTGCCTGATTTTCCTCAAACTTTAACTGATATGTTCTACTGATATTACTGCATTCTCTCAATCATTATCTATATGAAGATGGACTTGTCCTTTAAGAGATAGAATGAGAGAGAAAAAGATTTTTTTTTTTAATAAAATGCTATAGAGAAAATGGAGAAGCCAGCAGAGGCTATTGGCCTTTCTATGACTGGGCTCCCACTTGAGATTGATTATGTACATTTTAAGATACACTTACCAAAGAGGCAAAAATAGAACATACAAACTATGGCAGGAAGATGAAAGATACTGTGGGCAGTATAGATATTTGGTTAAATTTCAGGTAAGACTAATTATATTCAACAAATATCTTTTGTCTTTATGCTTATAAGAGAGAAAGGATGGACATAACTTATGAATC
Source organism: Diadema antillarum (assembly GCF_040938485.1). Taxonomy (NCBI): domain Eukaryota; kingdom Metazoa; phylum Echinodermata; class Echinoidea; order Diadematoida; family Diadematidae; genus Diadema; species Diadema antillarum. The sequence goes on along the minus strand of NW_027271001.1, from coordinate 2,802,082 downwards.
TTATCTATGACGTCATAAAGACCTATTACCACAAGCTCTATAAATTATGGGAAATCGCGTGCAGCTTGTGTACAACCTGTACATTGTAGGCTGTCTTCACACAGCATGATTAGTGGGCATCATCATTATCCTTCTATACACTTGTACATGTATCAAGGAAATGCCACTGTGCACATGGCTGAGAGAGAAAATATGTTATAACATTTGAAATTCAGTCATAGGAGCTGACTTTAACTCACTCACACTTTTTTTTCTCAAGGTTTCCTTTATTTTTCTTTCCTCCGGATTTGTCAGTCCTTTAACTTGAGAGAAAAACAATTGTGTCAAGTGGACTTTGTTAGTCTCCATTTTTGTCTCTTTGTTTTTTACTTAGTTCTTTCCCAATTGTCCTCCTATCTGTCTCTTTATGTTAATACTATTCTAGATTCTCTCTCTCCCTCTCTCTATTCTCTCTCCTTCTCTTTCTCTCTCTCTCACTCTCTATCTTTTTTAACCATTGAATGTGTCAATGACCTTGCCTTTTTTAAGTATCAGGAACAATTGTATTTTAGATAAATGAAATTTAAAACTTTTGAAAGTGATGCTTGTTACAGCACATTTTGGTAAATTGCACATTTTGGTAACTGCTCATTTTGGTAAATTTACCAAAATGTGCAGGACATTGAAAGAAAATTTTGGTAACTTTCTGCTCCTACACAATCATCACAAAAACAAATTGTAAGTGCAGTTGGTTTTTGTCCCCACCGAATGAGTTCGGCAGCCTAAAGGCCGTGTCACACCTTTCCCGGCAAGCTACGCAGGCTTGTTGCCAGTAAGGTTTTTCCAGCACGCAGGAAAATTATCTCGCCCGTAGTTGCCCGGAGCTGCGCACACAAGTCCGATTTATCCGCAGGCAACCCCCACGCAGGTACTTCGCAGTCCCCGTATGCGGTCAGCACGGCCCAGATAATGACATTCTGTCATTTCTGTTGGACTTCTGCCATTCCTTCAAATGAATTTCTGAGTTGTCAGCCCCCACGCGCCTGGGACGCAGGTCACACAGAATACCCGCAAGAAGAACATAAGTAGCACACATCCAGCAAGTAAGACACATGCACAACTTGCCTAAATCCTTGTTTGCCCTCAGAAATTGTCCGGTATGCTGGAAAATCCTCACACGCAACAAGCCCGCGTAGCTTGCCCGGAAAGGTGTGACAAGGCCTTAACATGGTTACGGGTAAAAAGGATTTGCGTGCGCACCTCTGGGCGACTACGGGTGAGATACGTGCTAGGTACTGTTACGTGCAGGTCATCTGCGGGGACCTCTGGATAGTAAAAATTGTTCTTCGCAAGTCGCACGCAAGGCTTGCCCGAAAAGATGTGACACCTTCCGGGCAAGCTACGCGGGCTTGTTGCGAGTAGGGATGTTTCAGCATGCAGGAAAATTTTCTGCGGGCGGACAAGAATGTTTACGAGTTTCGCACTTGTGTCTTATTTGCTGTACGCGTGCTACTTACCTTCTACTTGCGTGTATTCCGTTTGACCTGCGTGAGAACTTTTGTAACCGATCCGTTTTCTGTTACGAGTGACTTACGGGTACTGGGAAGTACCTGCATTGGAGTTGTCTGCAAGTGCTGCCAGTAAGGGTCTCCTACTGGTGTTCTGCATACTTACCCCCGCAACTCACTCGGAACATATTTTGAACACGCTCAAGGCCTTGTCATACCGTATCTGGGGAAGTTTGACTTGCGGGGAAGCAAATTTGCTACCCGGCGCTCTCCGCAGTTGGTCCGCACCTGACAGTACCTGGCGCGTATCTCGCCTGTATTTGCCCGGAGGTGTGCATGCAAGTCCGATTTACTCGCAGCTAAGTTTACAGCATGACCAAAACTTTTTCCGGGTGAGTCGTGGGAATTGCCCGCAGAGGTACACACAGAATGCCAGTAGGGAGGCCCTTAGCAGCAGCAACTCGCAGGCAACTCCCGCGCATGTTTTTCGCAGTCCCCGTATGCGGCCAAATTAATGACAGTCTGTGGTACTTCTACCATTCCTTCAGAGGAATTCCTTCACTGAGTTGTCAGCCCCACGCACCTGGCACGCAGGTCACCATACCCGCACGAAAAGCAATCGCAATAGCTTACTTCAGCTCAGGTGAGCTAAATAAGTGTCTTGCCTGTCTTTACTGCAGGACCATATCACCTCAACTCCTTGACCGTATTATAAATCTCAAGCCCATCCATGGGTTTTTAGTTCAGTTTATACCAAAATGTGCAGATTGTCCAAAATGGGCAGGCAGATCCATTTTTAACTGCACATTTTGGTAACAGTTGATCCCGTCAGGTACAGGTGCACTATCGGCACATTTTGGTAAATTACCAAAATGTGCAGTTACCAAAATGTGCCGTGACATAGTGACGGCAAAATGTGCCGATTTACCAAAATGTGCCGTAACAATGCTGTAATAAGACCAAATATTTCACTGAATGACTCCGAATAATATTCTACATGTATGTGTACCAGAGAAAGTGTCATAAAAATTACTTCACTGGTGACACATGCTGAGAAGCTTGTATTGACCCAGCTTTTAAACTTGTCAGTCATTTTGTAAATTGACATAAAATCATACACATAATTTAACAAGCACGAACCCACATTTCCTCTGCCGAGAACTATGAAAGAAAAAACGCCACTGACTTACTTCGGCCACTGGACACACACAAAGAGAAGGTAACTGTGTCCTTTTAGCTCTGAACAGACAATGAATAATCTTTACCTTTGGGTTAGTAAGATTAGGATCATTGCCATTTATCACTTGCTGATTGCACCGTATCACTCCAGCGTCTGTACTTTGGATCTGGCAACATTACTTCCAGTGCAAAAGGAATACTGTAGTGTGTGGAAGTGGCATCCATATGGGTACTGTTGAAACGTGGTGTTCCAGTGGCATTGACTTTCAGATATATTCACAAGATTACAGCCTGTGCATTACAGACAAACACAAACACTTTATGGTACTAAAATATGTACGATATTTTTGCATATTATTGTAAAACGTATGTAGACTTCCACAATTCTTCCATCTGTCAATTGTTCAATCTGTTATTACAAACTAACACTTGCATTCCACAACTAGCATCAACACTTTAACTCATTGTTCATCTAGTCACCAGCACATCTCCACTGTACTTACAAGCCTATATACAATGTAAATTAAAGGGATAGTACAGAATTGGTGGAGATGAGAATTGGGCTTTTAAGTTTTTGCAAGATACCAAGAAAACACTTATGAAATAGTACAGAGCATACCATTTTAAGAGGAATTCAAAGTTTATTCGATGAAAATCGAGTTTGGAATGACTGAAACATCCAAAAACAAAGTAAAACAAAGCAATCGTAATAAAGTGTGGGTCCCACACTTTATTAGAATGGCTCTGTTTTGGATATCTCAGCCATTTCAAAACCAATTTTCATCAAATAAACGTTGAATTCCTCATGGAATCACATGCTCTTTCATATTTCATAAGAAGTTTCTCATTATCTCACCAAAAAAATGTTAGAAACCTGAAATTAGGTCTCAACCAAAACTGTACGATCCCTTCAATGTTATTAATATATATCATCCTGTTAGACTATGTGGTGTGTCAAGCAATAAAAATGAAATATTCACTAAATTTTCTCTTCGACATTACTGTAAAATGAAGAAATTTTTTTTCCATTTACATCATTCAGAAATTGTAGTGATCCACTTTTTGATAAGAAAGTAGTTAAATTATCCATGAATGTAAGCTTTTACGATATTCTTATGTAAAAAGCACTTTTTTTCAAAGAATTTCAACACAAGTTGCCTCACGGTAGTTCCAACTGTTGAATGCTTTGAGAGAACAGCATAGTGGTAATTAGATTTTACCATTGCTGGTAAGGACTCTGAGATAAAGGACAAACACACACAAAATTCTGCAAAGCATTTCATAACCTAAAGATGTAACTTTATGTATTAAAACTTGGGAACCTAACAGATTTCCTTGTACATAGAGCAATAAGAGAAAATTTAAACATGAGTCACCACAAAATAAATGCTTATGTTTCATTTACACATTTCCTAACAGCGTATGACAGGAATGTATTTCAAAATGCAGCCCCTTGATTTACATTGTTCATCCTAATGAGTTACACCTCCTCTGCCAACATGGGCCACACAAAATCCCCTATCAAAGCTTGCTGACTGTAGACCGACTGACGCTATACGACAGCAAGTCAGGGAGGCGTACTGCAGGTGTCGGTTCATCATACTGACACGGAGTCGGGACAAATTAGTCAACAGGTGTCGGATTGCAGCTGACCTTGAAGGCATCATGTCCAATCCAGTGACTCCACAAATCGGGCCAGGTGAGGTAATGGTGGAGAGCTTTCACACTTTCCAAATAACTTGTTTCTTCTGACTGGGATTTTTATTTGTAAGTCTGAATGCAAACATAACGCATGTTTCCCCAAAATGTCTCTCTCAAATCCCGTTTTGCCTGATCATAGGTGTGAAATGTTATCAAATAAAAGTAGGTGACATTCATTTTATAACTTTTTTAGTATTGTTGTTCTGTTGTGACATCATAAATTCATAAATAATAATAATTTAACAAGAATCTTTTAAGAATTCATACTTTTGAATGGATTGCCCACAATAGTATTTAGACTAAAACACGCACTGATGCATTCTTGTATTAAAGGGATGGTACAGTATTGGTGGAGATGAGAATATAGGGCTTTCAACTTTTTACGAGATACCAAGAAATCACTTATGATTTAGTACAGAGCATACCATTTTAAGTGAAATTCAAAGTTAATTTGATGAAAATCGGGTTTGGAATAACTGAAACATCCAAAACAAAGTAAAGCAAAGCGATCACCCACACTTTATTAGAATCGCTCTTTTTTGGATATCTCAGCCAGTTCAAAACCAATTTTCATCAAACAAACGTTGAATTCCTCATGGAAGTACATGCTGTTTCATATTTCAGAAGAGGTTTCTCATTATCTCACCAAAAAATGTTAGAAACCTGGAATTAGGTCTCAACCAAAACTATATCATCCCTTTAAATTTGTATTCTCTGAAAAAACATTTATGTCAGGGGAAAGTTGTCCTTTAAGTTACTATTCATGAAGATGAGATAGAACTATCTATCAGAGAGGAAGTGACATTTGTTTTTCAAATTAAGCAACCAACTGTTTCACTGGCCCAAACCCTGAAGTGAAATCACTTTCTGACCTACATAATTACGTTCTTGGTAGGAACAAGCATTTAAGCATTTGATGTGACTCACTTGACGAGCTTTCTAGCTGCATTTCTATATAGTCTTGGCTCAAGGCTGCCAAGGCTATTTTGCTATTCTGAATTTCATTTAAATCCCATGAATCTCTAGTGTGTCAAATTAGAGGATCATACAGAACACATGAAAGATGACACATAAAAATCTGGTTGGGACAAGGGCTAAAATCCTATCAATCCCGTAATGTTATCATAAATCTCTCCAACTACACAAGAAGAAAACTACATGTATAAAAACTGAAAATCATAAGATAAGGACCATTGTCACTGAGTTTAACACCTAAAAATGTTGAAATGTCCTCTTCTCTGTACAAAGAAACTGAAGAGGAACAAACATCTACTCCCTGCAGCAAATATCATTTACCAAAATTTACCATTTTTAGCATGAAAGAGATATAGAATATTGTAAAAGCTTACTGATGTCTTTCAAGACATTTTTGTCTCATCAATGAAAGCCCACACAAACTCATTTAAAATGAATACTGTACGAGCTGTAATGTTCGCGGTGGTTTTATTTTCGCGAATTTCGCGAAGTGCCTTTGAACCGCGAAAATAACGACACCCAAAAATAACGCACTAATAAGTAAGTTCAGATAGACCCTCGCAACCGCGAAATTAACAACACGCGAAAATGTCCTTCAAGTAGCAATTTGCGAAAATATCTGTACACAAAAATTTCAGCTCGTACAGTATGCCTCAATAAATCTTGGTTGATTATTTTCTTTCATACTTTTTCACTCCATTCAGTTAATCATCTGATTGATTCCATTCAGTGGTGATTTACTTCATATCACTTGTTATAATATTAGGGAGCTTTAGATTTTCGCGACGGGGACGTTCAGAGGAAAAAAACATGTTCTGAGCATGCGCAAAAGCGCGCGTCAAGTCGATCTATTTATAGCTTGCGTCACCTGAGTTTTTCACTACTCGTACTGGGCTATCTTTACGTCCACACAGTTTGCAACGTAGAGAACTACTTCATGCACCGATCATATGGGGGTGCCATTTTATTTTTTGTACGTTGCGTCCCAGCGTAATCTAAAGCTACTTTTCAACACGACGCAGGGAAGAGGAGAACGTCCAGCGCAAGCGTCATCTCAAACGTCTGCGTGTCAAAATCTAAAGCTCCCTATTATTGATTTTAAGCATTCTTTACTGTTCCATAGGCTGCTTGACCCCATTCCAATTTTTGAGATTTTTAGGGCTTAAATTAACTCTCTTTCATCTATAGATTTACTATTCATTCATTCTTTTATTGATTTAGCATCAATACGAAAAAGCAATGTTGGTTTATGGTACATTTAGCTCATGACTTAAAGAGAAACTCCATATTTTGTTTAAGCTGACTTCAATAAGAATAGAGGCAAACTAAAAGGACAGTGAAAGTTTGATTTAAATTATTATCCGCCACGTTTCTTTTTATTTTTCATTCATGATGAAATTGTTACCCTTCTCTTTTGTTTGTAAACTGATTGTCACAACTCTATGCGCAATCAGTTGGGAAGGCTGTAATTCTCCTTCTAAGATTCATGTTAAACAGAAAGGAAATCTAGTAAAATTTTTGTAAACCTGAATCGCAGACATGTAAATTTATGACATGAACACCTTAAAGGACAAGTTCACCTTCATTAACATAGGGATTGATAGAATGTAGCAATATTAGTAGAACACATCATTGAAAGTTTGAGGAAAATCAGACAATCCGTTCAAAAGTTATGAATTTTTGAAGTTTTTGTGCAGTACCCGCTGGATGAGAAGACTACTGCAGTGTATGAATAACTTGGATGTCACATGCGTACAACAATATAAGGAAAATATAAAGAGAATTTCACAAAATTCCATCTTTTGAAAAAAGGACACATTCCCCTGACTCGTTACCGACAAATGTTATGGGTAATATTATTCCCCCTGCCTTTAGAAAGAGGCAAGTCAAGTGCTCTTTTATTATGCGAAAAAAGTGAAAATATGTTGAAATTTCTTTTACATTTTCTTTATACTGTTGTACGCATATGACTCACAAGCTGTAGTAGTCTCCTCACCCAGCGGTTCCAACACAAAAATTTAAAAAATTCATTACTTTTGCATCGATTGTCCAATTTTCCTCAAACTTTCACTGATGTGTTCTACTAATATTGTTGCATTTTCTCAATCCTTATGTTTATGAAGGTGAACTTGTCCTTTAATATGCATATAGGCCTACATTTCTGTTACTTCAAGCCCTGTTCAGAGAAAACCTGAGAAGATTTACAGTGTACTTCAAGCCCTGTTCAGAGAAAACCTGAGAAATTGTAAAATCATTCTGTAAATTGTCCAATCTCAATGAAGCTTTCACTGCTACAGTCATTCGATTTCACTTTTCATTATTGTCAAATTAAACATGGATCTTCACTTTAAGGGGGCGGGGCACAGAGTAAAAATTAGGACTGGTAGGGAGACTATCATTCAAATTCCCAGTCTAAATTGGTCGGACACTAATTATAGGCCCACAGTAGGAGATGTGGGCCAGTTTCCTCTTTGATATGATTTGGAACAAAAAAAAAAAGAATTGGAAACATTAGGAAGTGCTCCTTCCACCTGCAGAGGAAACTTTCGATTGCTAGAACAGTGATTCTCACATTTGTTCTTTTCTTCTTGAGGAAATCTTTTCAGTGCTGTAGAGCTTTAGAAGATTACTAGTCTCACTTGCACAGACCTTTATTTATGATGATGCAAAATGATTACAGAAAGTGAATTACAGCCATGTGACATTATCAATGACTCAATCAGTGTTGAATAAATGTGTGGATTATGTCTTCAAAAGAAGACATCACATGTGATTGAAGAAAAAATAATTCCACAGAAAAAGAACAAGAGAATGATATAGATATAGGCCTATATGTGCATTTTTTAAAGTGAAATAAAACCAGTTTAAACAGACATGATTGTTGAATGTCAGGAGGATAACTAGAAGGGCATCCCTTAGGATGCATAAGATAACATTACTTACAACATTGTATTGTGACTCTAATACTGTTTGACGTACATGATAAAATTATAATAGTTCTTCAGTTTGCACTACAAAGCTAACTACTTTCTTTTCTATTCTTCATAGCATATCACTCCATATGGACATTTTCTATAAAATCAAATTTGTAAAATTTCATCTCTTACAATGTACTTTCTTTGTTTTGTTTTGTTTTTCATATGTTTCGATGTTTTCATACTCATTCATACACCGTATAAAATGTCTGCACTTCAGCCTGCGGGCTGCTGTGGATGTTACCCAATAAAAATACCTTTCGATCAATCTTTACATCATTGCACTACTGCGACAACTTAAACAGTTGATTTGTTAGACTGCACTGACAATTTACAGAGAAGTCATTCTCAAGTTTTGAATGCTTTGTCCATATTTCTTCAAACTTTACTGATACGTTGTATTGATCTTTCTGCATTCAGTGAACTCAAAATATATCTTTTGGATAAATCACCCTATAAATAAGGGTCAGAAGGGCATTTCCAGCTGCACTTTGAGGTAGTCAAGTTGATGCTGTGGGCCCATCACCTTCCTCAATGTGATTCTGTCATAAATTCTTGGTCTGGAATAAAGAGACTATGAAAATCAGCTGGAGTTTTAGGAAGACTCCCGCATATTTGCGGTTTTTGAGGTAGGGGTTTTTCTTTTCCACATGCTAGGCTTGGATAGTTGTGTAAGGTCAAACGCTTTAGGGCAATCATCCCTTTTGTTGTGGTCGCTGGGAAAATCTGCCGCAGAACATAAACTTTGAACGAGGCAAGAGGCAGGAAAATTGAATACAGAATATGAATATCACAATGCTTTAAGGTGGTAGCACACTCGGACAAAGTTTCCCAGTGCCAGGCTCATTTGATGACAGCAATGGCAATCACATGTGTCCCATTACATACCTACTGCATTTTTCATTGTCAATGAAATTGGTCCTTAAATATCTTTGGGCCAAGACATTCCCATTTTCACTCATACAACTCAATAAATGGTCACCAACCTAGCATTACTATATGCACATGAATACTAGTCATCAAAAAGTTAAACTTGTACAATTGGATGCTCACCACGAGGAATCAATTTTTTTTAGTAATTTATTCTCATTCGCTTCATCACTAGAGAGAACGGTAGTTTTACACACCCTTGTGTAAAACTACCTTCACTGCAGCACAATCGTAGTTACAGTACAGTGGGTTTTGATAACTCTGGGTCATACAGTAGAGCCAAATGGCAAAGTTCTGATAGGGAACGTCTCCTGAATTTTAGAGGGAAACTTATTTAACCCATTCATGATACCACCTGTACCTTCTACTTACACTTTACTATGCATCCAAATATAAGCAATTAATATCATCCAGGTTGTGAATAGTGTGTTTTTGCCATCTCTAACAATTTCAACTTTAAAACACTTGAAAAAATAAGCTACTTTGATCACTTGCATGACACAAGCACACTGAAGGGTGCTTGTAATCTATTACCATTTTTAGCAGCAATAGTGGGATTCACACTCTCAACGTAAATTATGTAGTGGGATACAAATCTCAAGATTTGCATCGTGATCCAAGTTGAAAGATTTTTGCCAGTGTGAACATAAAAATCTCGCTAAATAACACAATTAGTATTGTGATCCATATCCCAAGAAATCTTGCAATTATTTTGAAATTATCGTGATTATTTGAGAAATAGTGTGATAATTTGCACTGCTGCAAGTGTGTGAATACTACAGCCATTAACCTTGGGATTATCATTTTATCCCATCATTCAAAACACACATCACAACAGTGCAGGAACACAAGGGCAAGTGTCACGATTTCCGAAGATTTCAGGCATGTGCAGTTTGGTTGACAAATTATCATGATCAGCGATTAGCATATCTCTGTCCATTTGAACAGGCAAAAAAAATCTCAATATTGTGATCGTGATTGACATCCCGCTATTTTGTCTGTGTGAATGACACTAATAACTCTCATTCACGCCACCTCTGCTGAAACCAACAGTCTTGCAACATGCACTCCATTACTCTGTTATTGTGATGAATATTGTAGCACTTCACAAGAGCCATCTAGATGACATTCAATGGCTTGTCTAATCATGTACAAGCAAACTTCATTGCTATGATTTGGTTACCTTTAAAACAAAAATTTTCCTGAGACTACACTACAGTGTAGCAAGCTAGTGTATAAACTACAGTGTACATACACATCTCACTGATTGCCCCTTTCTGACAACAATAACAACAACAAAGACACTTTATAGAAGCATATGGCCCATACAGGAAGTGTTGATTGTTGTTGACAAACCAAGAGAAACTTTGCACCTTAATACAGTGCTCAGTCTAGCACATATGAACAAAAAGTGTGGGTGACATTTATACATGTCATGTGTACAATGGGACAAAAGAATAAGTAGATCACTACGGGCGTGGGGGGGGGGGGGAGGGTATGAGGGTAAGTCACATGAACGAAGTTCGGGCTTGAAATCTTTCCTTTTCTAACACAGGTGTACATTGACAAGTCATACACTAGCTTACTGGACTATTCCACTCAAAATGTAATCTGATTTAAAGCCCCTTCATACATGTAGCACATGTGCCTTTAAATTTAGAATTCTCCTATGGTAGTGCACATATTTGCTTCTTTTTTGGGGGGTATGAAATCAAAAGGATTAAGTTGTGTTCGCTTCAAATCCTCATAGTGTCATAATACCTAATAGAGACAACTTTCAAGGGGTTGGTTATACTTGTAGATACTGAATTATCAACAACAAACATGATTATCTTGAGTATATATGACATTTTTGTGCATGACACCATCTGAAGGTTTTTCCAGCGATGACATCTTTGCTGCATCTGATTATAGTGGGTGGAGAGGTTATGCCCACAAAAGTCTTCTAAAGAGCTATACTCCACACACTGTTACAATTAATGCTTTAATACATCCTTTGCTCAAAGCCATTCCAGAATAGACATGGCTTTGGCTTGAAGTGTGATGACTTCTCCATGGATTGGTGATCACAACTGCTAAATTATTGCCCCCCAAATCATTGATGTGTACATTTTCCTGGACAAACTTATGGCAGACTTGTGAAGGAATGACACAATAATTTGATCTAATTTGAGCATGTCACAAAGAGTGATATCACTGAGGTGTTAAAATCATGTGAAGTTTTAACCTTAAAAACTTTATCATAAATCAATTTCTAATGGAATTGAAGCAGTCCCACTTGCTTTTCCTTCTTCCTAAACAAAATAGTATCCTTACACTTAGAGTGGTGTTTCCCTTTAAATGCTAGAGCCCTGAGGCATCCACCTGACTATTAAGTGACTATGTAGACAAATTCAAACAAGGTATGACTCACGCAACAGATCAAAGAGTCTGCCTAAGTTTCCCTGACATGTCAGATTAGTCTCAAGATCAAAGTAGTGGGAGTTGGAAAATTCTTGATCCACCTGGCAAGGCTATGAAATCATATCTTTCAAAAGGTGAATAAAGGGCGGCGCATCTGCATACAATGTACATGTACATGTACGTATGTGATTTAAAACAAAGTCAATAAGAATGCATTATTAAAAGATGATATGAGGACAAATTTCATAAAGTTCTCATATTCCAGGGCTGCTACCTACTCTGCTAATTAAACAACAAACAAACAAAACATAAATAATATAAATGCAGCTTAGACATTCCCAGAACTGTTCAGTGGCATCTTGCTCAGTGTATTTTCTTCACTCTGTAAATTATATGATTAAGTCAAATTGGCATTCCTCCATTGGCCGTAAACATGTATATGGCTTAATTATTAAAAATTGATCTTTAATATCACATATTCATTAATTTCACTGGCAGTATAATGTTCTGTTAGCAACAAATATGTGCTCAGAAGTCCTTGAAATGTGGAAATGTATCTACAGAAGGCAATAGGCGATAGTCCAGGGAACCTAATTTTCCTGGTATCGCATCGCAATTTGCTATAGAATGCTATGCATTTTTTATATGACTTCTATACAAAATTTCTTGTGCATTACAGGTTTTTTACATAGGATTGTACAAAACTTTGTTGAAAGGATTTTTCCATTGATCAGAACTGCTAATCAAATTTGAGAAGTAAAATTATTTCTTGCGGTCACAACTGAACTTGCTTTCAAACTCCACTGGAGACAAGCACTCAGTATTAAAGGGAATGAAAAACGACAATGCTGCATTTAAACTTCATTTTCTTGGCATGACTCAGACATCATGCCGCTGATTTGTCTCCTTCTTCTGTCACTTGGACCTCCTTATTGTCCGAGACCATCAGTAAGTGGGTCTTCAGTAGTCTGAGCTGGTAAGATTCTCTGCCCCGCCCCCACCCCACTCCACCCCCCCCCCCCCCCCCACCCCCACCAAACCAAGAAATTCATGATCAGTGGTAAAATCACATGGGCCTTTGGTATATGCAGTCACAGCTGATAAGGTTTCCTTACCAAAATACCCCCCCCCCATACACACACACACACACACACACACACACACACACACACCCTACCTCCTACCACGCCATAGAAAATGCCCTCTTGAGAATACTGGTTTAATAAAGTACATTCATTGACCATGAATAACTCTTTAAAGGTCTAGTTTACCTTTGGGAGCAGTGATTTTAAAAATTTTCAAGATATCACATTTGATGCATATGTGTAGGTCTGGTGTATCACAAAACATCCTACCACATAAGATTTTCGCAATAAAGCCTAAAATATAAGGAGATATCAGTATTTTTCTTAATAAACAATTAACTGTAGACGGTTTAGTCTGGAAACATCTCTATTATAACTATTGCTCACATTTTGTATATTTAACAATACTTAACATCGATAATACATATTCAATATTTTACAGTGGTTGTTTCTGTCCCTAACTCACATCTTAGAACTATTTTAAAGCACTAATGCTGGGTTTTTTTTTCATTTGTAAATGGTAAATTACGCCTTTAAGATCTGGGAGAGGGGAGGGGAAGGGGTAGTTTTAGCGAAATGGTATTTCAACATGAAAATACAGAGTTCTTTTTCTAACATACACTGTACCTGGCTAAGCCCTACACCTAGCTAGCATAGAACTTTAATATGTACATCATTAATTTCAAGCTCCCTCTACAAAAATGTATTATCACAAATGCACAGATGTGTTCCCTGCTGAAGATATGTGGGGTTTCAGGATGTTTTTGTCATTGCTTTTTCCACCCATCTTCAACTAGAAAAGGCACATACAGAAAAAAAAGTCTATTATTGTAATGTTTGACCTACATTGTACACTGACCCCCCATATCATAACAATATTTTCCTATCACATTTAATACCATGTATGTTCTACATTGCTCTCCCAGCAATTGAGCTTTGTTGTATTCATTCCAATGACCCAGTCGGCGTCTTTCTAATAATAGATCTCCAAACTTCCTACGTCCTCCCACTAATATATAATACATCCCATCACACAAATACACATATCCCATCACCTAATTACACGTAGCTATCAAAATAAGCATCTACAGCAACGTGTACACAAATACGAGTCATGAACGCTTTTATCAAGTTCACCTTCAAATCCTGCATATACAGAGCTTATCAACCGTTTCACAAAGTTCCAGAGTATTGCTTTTGTAAAACACATTCCCACGTGAAATACACTCTAAATCATTATTACATTTATATTCATGACTGTTAGTCACATGGCAATCTGCAGGCCAACAAACTTTCCTTCTTCTGAGCCTGTGCATTTTCACCCTTGTTGAATGTGGAATGCAGACCGTACCTTGCAGAATTCATTGTTATCAGTCAGGGGAGTCACAATCTATTTATGGAAATACAATTAGCTAAATTGAATGGAAATAAAAGAATAAAAGTGAAAAGCTTGTTCAACAGGTCATTGTACCCAGATTTTCAAATTCTTGGATGTTCTTCTGTTGTGATACCTTTTGTTGTACAATGTACCTGCTCTTTTACCTATTCCACTTCTCTTGTGCATAGTTGTTGAAATCCAGTCTTACATTAGCCTTTGATAAACTGAGAGCTTAAGTTGTTTGATTTGCCACATTGGATTTTAAGAAAATTCTTCAATACTAAAAAAAAAAAAAAAAAAAAAAATCTCTTTAATGATTCGCAATCATCTAGAAAATAATTGCATTAAGATGTCGTACACATTTGAATATTTTACACTTCAATGCCTTACCATTCCATTCATGCTAGGCAGCATGGAAAAAAAGTTTTAATAAGTAAAATGATTGTTAAAAGTGTTAATGCATAATGAAAGAATAAAAGTTGCACACTTCAAAGAAAATAATGACATGTGACTCAACACATTGCTCTCTTATGGACTACACAGTGTAGCTATGTATCTCACTATATAGTGACCTACATGTATACAGCTGAACATGACTTCAGACACACAAACACACAGTCCTATTGGAGTGTGCACAGTCAATATGCCCATATCATCTGAGCAGAGATATCTAAGAACGTGCCGTTTTAGACCCTGAAACTTTTGACATCCCCAAAAACTTAAGCAGGGGGGAGGATTTAGGCCTGAAATCAGAAGGTCAATGTGGAGGGATTATGCAGTATGAATCATAGTGCCTTTATCTCTGACTGGAATCTGTTGTGTCTACACAGGCAGCCCCATAAGGCAGGCCTAATGAAATTCTACTTGACTTTCGGCTAGGTCTTTATATCATATCGGGAGTCAAAGTCGTAGACAGTCGACTGTCTTGGCATAGCAGCTGGGATGTATTGTAGGTATACTGTGAACTCAAAGCTCCATGCACAGTTGGCAGCACAAGCTGCAGCGTAATGGAATATTGTACCTCACTTAACAGCACTGGCAGATTGACAATTATTTGTTCCACCTTCTGGTACAAAGTGAGAGAGAAAGAGAAAAAGAAGAAGAGAGAGAGAGAGGGAGGGGAGAGAGAGAGAGAGAGACAACAACAACAACAACAATTCCCAATTGGCAAAGACCTACTTCCAGCGAAAGGTGAACTTCATAGTTCCACGCAAAGATGACACTCCACATTCTGACTTGTCGGAGCATGAAACCGATACTGGTAGCTGGCAGGCTTCACAAAAGGAGGGACATAACTTTAAAAATGTGTCTTTCTGATGAGTTCGAAGGACAATTGTGCCATTGTTCTACTGTGGATATTGTCTCTGAAGGTTTCCATGCTGTTTATATTCAATGTGATTGGTTGTCTTTCATGCATACAGAGGAAGAATATGACTATTATGATCTTCATTGATCTTTTCATTGATAATAATGACACAGTGTCAATGTCAGAACTATGAGATAACGAGTTTAAAGTTTCAATTTTTATGTCATTACAATAGAGAACATCTGACCTATAATATGCCTGAAGTGTCCCCAGCCAAGAGTCAAAATGTTTGTTTTCAGGGCCAGATTTTAATATGGCAGCGAAACAGACATCTAACTGCAAAAGTTTGTAAAATTATAAATGTCATTATTTGGCATAGGGCTTGAAATCTGTCATGAACCCAATCAACATTTCAAGAAACTAGTCTGTTTTAGGCAGTTTGCTAAATCTGTCAAATTACCCACATATGAAAGCTAGAAGTTGCAGCAAGAAGGCAACTTGTTGAAACTTACCTGGAACCCTTCTTTCAGACAGGAAGGTGACCTGTCCGCACTTATATAGGCACTTTAGGACAACGACTTGAGAAAGAGAGTTATGCTGAAACTCGCCTAGAGATGCCCTATTGTTTAAGTAGAGTATTTGAGAAGATAAAACTCATACAGGTGCTTTGTTCATGATAACAAGGCAAGACTGCAACTCCTCAAATCTCGCCTGGACACCATGTAGAGACAACAAGGCAACTTGGCAAGTTTTGATGAGGCACTTTCTCAACTTCTGAGCAAGATTTGAGGAACTTTTACCAATATGCCTTCTCATTTTCTCATCCTAATAAATAGGCTCCAAGGTTAGTTTCAACAAGCTGCCTTTTGCAGCACATTTAAAGGAGAAGTTCTCCTTCTTGGATTGAGTGAATGCAGCAATATTAGTAGAACACATCAGTGAAAGTTTGAGGAATATTAGACAATCTGTTCCAAAGCTATGAACTTTTAAGATTTCAGTGCCACCATTGCTGGGTGAGAAGACTACTACAGTTTGTGATGTCATATGCCTGGAACGATATTAAAGGGTGTGTACAGTTCTGGTCGGGGTAAGGATTTAGCTTTTAACATTTTGCGAGATATTCAGAAACCACTCTATGAGATGTCAAAGAGCATGCAATTCTAAGGTGTATCAAAAGTTTATTTGATGAATATCGGTTTTGAAATGGCCGAGATATCCAAAAACAAGGTGAAACAAAGAGATCCTAATAAAGGTGGGGTATGTCGCCTTTTATTATTATTATTTTGGGGGATATCTCAGCCATTTGAAAACCAATTTTCATCAAATAAACGTTGAATCCTTCTTAAAATCACATGCTCTTTCATATTTCATAAGAGGTTTCTCATTATCTCACTTAGGAATGTTCAAAACATGAATCCCCACCTCAACCACTACTGTACAGTCCCTTTACGAGACCTTAGAGAGAACATAAAAAGAATTCAACATATTTTCGTTTTTCTCGCATAATAAAAGAGCACTTGACTTACAACTGTACCTCTTTCAGAAGGCAGGGGAATGAACCCTATAACATACACTGTACATCAGTAGCAAGTCTAGGGAATGTGTACTTTTCAACAAAAAGAATAACTTTGTGGCTTTCTATTTACATTTTCTTTACATCATTCATGCATGTGACATCACAAACTGTAGTAGTCTTCTCAATAGCAATGGCAGCACTGAAACCTTAAAAGTTCACAACTTTTGATCAGATTGTCCAATTTTCCTGAAACTTTCACTGATGTGTTCTAGAAATATTGCTGCATTCACTCAATCCACACATATACTAAGGTGAACTTTTCCTTTAAGCTTCCATGCTAATACATGTTTTTGGCTTACTGCGCACTTATTACAGCTGTACTTGTAAGCAATTCTCCCTACATGTGATATTCAATGTCCATAGCTGAATTTTCTTAATTTCTGAAAAAACACCAGTTATACTGCAAGCAAGGACAAGGGAAGAAAATGTCTGCTATATAGAAAACTTGTGTGAAGGAAACAGGCATTTATGATCATTCAAGTAACCAAGTAACCTTACTATGTAGGCCTACAGTGGATGTATGCCAGATTTTTTCATGCAGTAGGCCTTCTGTGTGAGCAAATAAGGGACTTGTTGAAGGACAATTTGAGAGGATCAGCCTTTTTACAGATAAGCACATGCAGATATAACATTGACCCTCATGACAGAATGCCCATGAGTAAATGTTTGTAAAATGGCACACAGTAAAAGAAGTCCACATTTAGAATGCTGCAATTCTTATCAAACACTGTACACGTTTAATCTTTTCTGATGCCGAGCAAACTTTTTGGTATCTCTACCTGCAGTGGCAATATCAACACATTTGCCGCTGTTGAACCTGCAATCTGAGGTGCACACATTTCAGGGCAAAAGAGAATTATTGGAATTAGTCCAAGTTGGCTCTTTCCCTTTTGAAGAATCAAGGTCACGGCAGAAGAGGCCCAGTATTGGGATTGTTACACAGGGAGTATCCACAGAGCACAAGGAAGGACAGGGCCTAGATACAATCGTATCTAATGTAGGCCTACACTGCAATAGACAGTAAATCAGATGGCATGTGATAGGCAAGTTTAACTACATGCATTGAAAATTCATGGATTTTCTTCTGGGAACTTACTCATAATGCATTCAATTTGCCAAAGACCACCAATCTTAACTCAGACATGTATTTATTTCTGTAATTTGTGAATTGAAACATTGACAATTAAGCTGGTTTTGTGACGTTATTGTTGCTGTTGTTGTTGTTATTGCTGTTATTATTGTTGTTGTTGTTGTTGCTGCTGCTACTGTTGCTGTTGAAAACTGAGGACATTATACTTACAAAGTTACAAACCTTAAAGCCCAGAAAAAGAACAAATGAGGTGATCTACAGCAGGTGAGAACTATACAAACTTTAAGGTTCACTTCAAAATCAAAAGTTTGGCGCTCAACAACCTTCCATCTCATATGTCAAAGTATATGAATGTTTTGGAATGCAAGTTTGGGGTATGTTTTTTCTTAAAACTGTCAATTTGGTGATATCTATTCTGTTGGAGTATCTCATACTCCTTTCAGTAACTCCTCTGGCTCAGACCAGGCCCGAGCTAAGTTGTAAAATTTTTAGTTTATGAATGGGTCGGGCCAAAGTGGCCCAAAGTGGCCCGCGCCAAGAGCGGGCTATTTTGGCGCTGCTGAAGCTAGTACCAGGCGCAGGCCATGCTCGGACCTGGTGCCAATTGAAGAGTTCATGAACGATAGCAGCGCCAGGCTCGGGCCAAAATTCCTTGCACAGTCAAAGGTCACAGTTACCTGGCCGTGCCTTCTGCCAGAGCGCGCGTTCAGATACCAAGGTAGTTATCCCTTACGTGGCGGAGTTTGTGAATGGGTCATCGTAAGAGTAGCACGGCTCTGCTATAGTTACTGAATGCAATTTTTACTGCTTGGTGCGGGCCAAATTAGCACGGGCCAGGAGCTGGCCAAAAATGCATGAGTGACTGAACTCTAGGGGTATAAGCTTCTGCATACTTGACTGTATTTTATCTGCAAAGTCTGTTTTCTCTAAACTGCTTACATCTGGTGGCTGGTTTTCTTCAGTTCTGAGGTAAATTCTATGGGGGAATAAAGTAAGACAAACTGTGAATCAATGGAAAACATAGAATCTGGACAATTCACTGTTGAAAAAATCCTAATGCTAAAGATTTAATGTTCAGGATTTTAGCAGGTCACATACAATACATTTATGTCTTAACAAATTGACTGAATTGGAACAAATTTCTACAACAAATGGGATATTCCCTTGTTAACATATTTAAATAGTACATTACAATGTCTGATGTAAGGGTAAAATTGGAAAAATTGTTTATAATACATGACTAATATCACCCACAATTGTAAGCCAAGGATCAGTGGAAAAACAAGATTTACACACAGATTCTGCACCATTATGTATGAAATTCATCTCATGACAGAAAAGGGGGCAAGCATACACCTACTTAACTGTTGTGACAGATAAAGCGTGCACTCTGTAAATCTTTCAAAGTGGAGCACGCGGATGCAACGCACTGACACAATTGCCACTTTGTCTGAAAGCCTGGCTCCTTCGTGTAATCAAATCTGTAGACACCTCTCCCAGGCCTGTGGTCCAGCCTGATTTTTTATTTCTTTTTCTAGTTGAAAACTAGGGAAAACAAGCTTAAACTGAAGGAGGTAAATAGTTGAATGTTACCAAACTTAGTACCCCTTCCCCCATTTATAGTGAAGCTCTTCATGTAGTGTATAAACTTGAGAGTATAAATTGTTGTATCGACAGTTTACTGAGTCTTGTTTTATTCGGTGGAATTAGAAAAGGGACAAAATACACAACACAGCTTTTGAATGAGGCTAACTCATTTCAACTTCAGTATTCAGTGGAGAAAAACATAGATCAATAAATGCTTTGGTTATTTTTGTTTCTGATAATACAACCTTGACAAAGCACATGTTACACTTGCAGCAAAAGAAGGGGAAGGACCCTCTCTCTGGAGAGAGTCTGAAGTAAAGTACAAGTAGTTGACTGTAACAAACAGAATTAGTAAAGTTCCAATAAGATCAAACAAAACATTAAAAAAGTTGCAGAATGTTAATGTTCAATGTAATTCATGATACGGTCACAATCACATGATTTCCAGATCTATACAATGAGGTGATAGTGTTGTTGTCAAGAAGCTTTTCCTTGACCTGCAGTGCACATATCAATATCCACTACATTTCCTATTTTACATGATTTTTTTTTCTTAAAAGTCACATCAAATCACTGCAGGATTGCATAAAGATACTGATGAGATCAAAAGGCAATTGGAATCAACCACACAAACTTGATTTCATGACATCTTTCTTCACACAGGAAAGTTCTTAGGTGATGACATTATTGCCCCATCCTAATTGCCTTGGGGATGGTGACGAATTATTCTTGTTTGGTTGAAACACAAGAAATTCTCCTTCAGTCTATGTCTATTACTATTCAGTTTACGAATATTCCATTTGTTGCAGAAAACTTAACAAGTGTGCGGCATTGTAAGTTGCATGAGTGTAAATAGAATTTGCCCACGAGCAAACTACACAAGCTGTCAGAATTTACAAATGTTTAGTTCTATCTTGCTTAAAGTGATGGGGCCGATGATTAAGGATACACTGAGCACTACCTTGCATGACATGGGAGCAAAGGATATCAAATATGGACTTCCTTGAAGCCCCACAATAAAGTACAGTATATAGACGTGGCCCCAAACGACATTTATGTGAAAACTCACAATGGACTATATTTGCCTCACAAGGACATTGGTGGACAACTTTTCTGCACAATATGTCTCGGATAATTTGCCTGCCGAATGCATAATGCCAAGTTGCGAATCCATCCAATCACATTCAAGTTTTTACGTCAAGAGTGATTCATCTTAACTTTGGGGCAGCAAGGTCTTCTAGAACTTGCAATGAAGTAGATGCTAGGATAAAGCATGATGGATTACTCAAGCCATAGCAATGTTGCTCCACACATTAAAATCACAGTGGCAAAAAAAAAAAAAATGGTTTTAGCCACACACATCGGCAACACCAATCTGAATATACATGTACATAGACAAATACAATTTAACTTTTTAATGATTTCTCACAATCACATTCCACTGAAGTCTGTATGTCTCTCCCCTCCCCCCTCAAAAGAAAAGAAAGAAATGAATGAACAAATAAATAAATAAATAATTACATACATATAAAATATATAGATAAATAAATGACAGTGAATATATGGTAAAAACCACTGAGCATATGATCAAATCTTGTATCATTTCACTTCCAAGTTGGCTGCAAGAGAGCATTTCATTCCAAACAGCAAATGTCCCAGATTAACAAATGCTGTCTTCAAAAAAAAAAATTAAGAAATAAAAAAATAAAATTAAGAATTAAAAAATATGCAGCAAATTGGATTTGACCCCTCATTCCACTTTCCCACAGTCACAAAACACAGAGAAATTTTGATATAATGCACATGTTTCAAACAAAAGCAAATGAATACGGTATTGCACATTCTGCACTGACAGCCACTCATAAAGCAGCATGTATCCTGTCAAGTATGTTTCCTCAGTCCATCAATTTCCGAAAAGAAGATTGCAGTAAAATGTCACCCTCTCCCAGGTCCCTAATCAATTACAAAATTTCTTTATGTGATGTGCGATCTATTCACACAATGCAGACAACCCTCTGTTCTCCGTGGAGTCTTTTGAAAATTTCATTCTAATCAAAGTCACCTGGGGGTGTTGTCTGTAAAAGTGACTGTTCTTCATCACTGTAGTCTCCATCACCAGACACATTTCAAGAATTCTTTATATATCATGATTACATCACACATGATGTTCCTATACAATCAAACAAAAGATTGAAAAGACTATTAGCATTTACATGCAGCTATTATTGAAGGCTTTTTTGGGCACTGTCCTGGTGCATCTCCTACATTAAATAGGTACATGAGATGGGGTGTGGAGTCCACACGTGGGTCTGTCAGCAAGACTACACACCCACCCCCAAGATCTGTTTGAGATGTGAATGTACCTCAGGAGAAATCAACCCATCATAGTCAATTCCAAACTCGTATCATTGGCCTGATCAAACATACAACAATTTGCCGATGGGACTTATTTGCAGACAAACACGGCGCGGCACTGGAAGATTTGTCTCACCATCAGCGTGGCACATGATGGGATGATAGTTGCAGGTTAATAATGCCACCTCCTGTCAAACTAGCTGTATTGTCAAATTCAATTTATACTGACAATCAAATATCCAATATTCACCATTTTATGATACAAATGTAGTGGTTGAGCATAGAATCTCATGAAAATGACACCTACTAAACAGGAATAAAACTTTGCAGTTGCCCAGAAGCAAGGGACACCATGGTACATATTGTACATGTTAAACTGTATATTGTACAAAGTTGAAATTTAAAAAAAAAAAAATATTGAATCAATGACCTATTCTACTTTTCATAAAAAGCACCTCTTGTTTATCTATCCTTTTACGTAAAATAGAGATAAATACAAGGTAAAAAAAACGTATAGCTAATCCTCAAATAATGTGTACAAGTTTCCTTCCAACTTCAACAAACTACATTTTGTACCAATGAGACATGAACACACAGCTGGAGTACTGTAAAACCCGAAATTTTTGCAAGCATGAAACTTTCACAAATTTTACGGGGAGCCAGGATTCACAAAAGTGATACATATGCATGCGAAGGTTTTGCCTACACAATCAGCACTGCATGCCAGTGGCAATTCTCAAAAATTTCATGCCGCAAAAAAGGCCGTCAGCACCAATTCACAGGAGTTTTGTGATGCAAATATTTCTGGTTTTACAGTTGAACAGCAAAAAGAATTACAGCCATGGCAAACAAACTTTGCCTCTATCATGAAGTAACAACTCCTGGCAATATTTGTGGCTTCTACTGCTTAAAATCACTTTATGTTCATTCTTTTGTACTCCTACTGTATGAGCAACTTCTGACTTGCCTCCATCTCAAAGCCACAAACAACACAGTGTACATGTACTCCCTGCATAAAGCAAGCAGGTTGAATGGGTGCTCAGGGTAATATTATAATATTATAATATATAATATATATATCTGGGTAATATTGTACCTCTTCTATCGAATAGCTCTTTACAAGAACACAGGTTTAATTGATGTTAAAACAAAACAAAGCAAAACAAAACAAAAATATGTGTTGCTTGAAGGTTTGCATGGTGAAGTAAATGAGGGAGAAAGCTCTGCGGAGACACCATGTGTGTGTAGCCCTCAAAAAGATGACCCTTTAAACAAAAAATACTCTCACTATGGCAGCATGATTCAAACACTATCAACTAAAGATTTACTCCATAATCATGTTAACTCTGATAATTTCAGATTACAAAAGTTACAAAAGTTCACACATTTCCACAGAATATTAGTATCAGTGGCAGTCATACATAAACATGCAAATCTACATTATAGATGAGGTGATACATATGCCACACAATTCCCCCATTTGCTTCAAAATTAATAGTCATTATAAATTCATGTGATTTCAGATAAAAATTCAAAAACAATTATATCCTTTATATGACAATGCACAAGAGTCACAGATGATACAACAATGATAACATTGTAAAGGAGATACATAAATTCTTCCTCTGTACATCTGCAGTAGTAGATGCCTCAAACTATGTAGGTGAATGTGTACTCTATCTTTCCCAAAGTCAAAGTAAACTCAAACCTGGAGTCAGGATGCCCTTAATTTTTCATGAACACTTTTCATACAAAGTTCTTTGCTTCCTGAGCAAACTCTTTAAAAAAATGACCCCTTTTTGCGTGCACTGTTAAAGGCACCACCGGCAAGACTTCAGCAGCTGTTTCTAGTGCACATGAAGAAAGAATCTGCACTTGATCTAATCATCAGGGTAGTCACTGGCTCATCATCAATTATGGTAAATTAGATTTCTTCTGACCAACCCTTCTTTCTTAACTTGTCTGCAAAAGAAGGCACCTCAAAATCTCATGAAGTAAAGCTTTGCAGCCCTCGATTCCCTCCTGCGTTGTCTCTTATCATTTCATCGGCCTTGAACCCATAACCTGTCATTGATGAGAGTCAGTCATCGACCACAGAACCAGGGCAACTGTGCAAAATGTCAGAGTTCAGCGGCAACAAGAGGGCAGTGTGCCGGCTAATTTCTCTCCTCGAGGCTGCACAATACAGTACATGGGATGAAGACACTGTCCAGTCTCCACTACACACTGACATTGTCACTGCTTTCTACACTTTAGTAGCACATCTTTCATTTACATACATCCAATGTACAAGAGTACATGTAGCATAGAACTTAAAAAGGATTGTAGGATTCAGATATCCCGGTACAGTTGTACATTATTATGTACCCGGTACTGCGATGCTATAGTAGCACATCATCCACTGCATGGTTTGTCAAAATCTCTCTTTCTGTCTTTCTTTCTTTTTTTAATGTAATTACTTTTTCTTTCTGTAAAATTGTGCGAACACAACATCAGAAAAAGTTACATGAACAAGTTACATGAAACTGAACATGGTCATGTCATATGACTTTAGTTAAGTTTAACTGCAACAAGCTTTTCATTGCACTCACTCACGCAATTAATATCATCTTCGTGTTATCTTGTGATTTTGAGATATCCAAGTATTGATCATATCTTCATAACCTGTATGACTTTCAAGTGGCATAAACTTTAAGTTATGTGTGATCATATTGCATATCATTACTCAGGCTGTTGAATGATGCACACATGTAGTGTATGCAATATAATGTACAAACACTGTACAAACGCTTCAACATTTAAAAATGACTTTTTGAGTGATTACATACTTTTCAGACAAGTCTAAGCATTTCAAAAGTTTCTGCACATTTGCTTCCATCCATTTGTGCATTTTTGCACAAAAGCAGCTTTAACACAGAGTAATGGAAATGCTATGTCCAGTACTTCTTAGTCTGCTTCATTCTGATAGTTATCAACCGATTTGTTCATTCATTCATTCATTTTCCCATCTCCAACAAAACTTGTAAATGCTATTTTTTTACATAAGATATACATGTACGTACATATGTCAACATTACAAAATATGATAAATGAAATTTATGGATAAACCATAGATAAGGTGAAAAAAAAAAACCACAAAAAGCATTCTGAAGTTTAGAAAATACAGGAGATCTACAGATTCCAAGTCATCCTTGACCAATAACAACCTCGGTTTATAATGCAAGTGTGTCAAAAATGACAAATCCATGCATACTTACATGCAAAAACAGTGCAAAACTTTGTTTATTCTGCCACAGCTCTTTTATCTTAAATTTCATAGAATGGAGGTGGCACCCATTTGATATTGTATACATGTACAGTTTATATTTATATTGCATGCCTGCCTTAAAGTAATAGTGGCCACCTGCTGTATGCGGCCACTGAAAAATCCCTGAGAGAAAAGCCACCTTAAAGACCC
The DNA here is from genome assembly GCF_040938485.1 of Diadema antillarum. Lineage (NCBI taxonomy): Eukaryota > Metazoa > Echinodermata > Echinoidea > Diadematoida > Diadematidae > Diadema > Diadema antillarum. Next base: position 2,776,598 of record NW_027271001.1, on the reverse strand, counting down.
CGTGCATAGCGAACACCTGTCTAACCCAGCAGCCACCAATTTTGTTTCCCGTGGTAGATTATAACCTGTCCATAGTGGCCACAGACCCGTACGGGCCATAGGGAAGCTGATAATTTAGCATGTCTTTCTGCTTTTGTGGCTAGCAGTACAGTGATTGCCACTGCTGCAGTCAACTGTCATTCAGGCGTGCAGCTCACTTGCTGTACACACGCTACTGTGCGACAACTCGATCAATGCATGGAACATGTGTATATAATGTAAAGATGTGTGTGCATGTATACACAACGATAATACACGTATGTTCATGTGTGCAATACACACAAAATGTCGGACAACCTGTCTATAGTGGCCACCTGTCTATAACGGCCATTCTTTTCGTCTCCCTTGAGTAGCTGCTATAGACAGGTTTGACTGAGTTCCAAAAGCATATAATTATATATTGCAGATACATACCATTTAATGCATCATTATTCAAAATCTGACACATCATCTCATCATCATCTACTTTAAAATTTAAAAAAAAAAAGAATTTTAATTCATTACATAAATTTCTTTTACTTTCATTTCCAAATGGGTCCGGGCCATTTTTTAGCTCTACTTGTAAAGTCTTCAAGTCCTACCAAGTCAGCTTCACGTTTTGCTCTCTTTCTTTTTACTTCTTTCTTGTGTATAAACAAACTATTAGACATACAATGTGTGTGTGTGTGTGTGTGTGTGTGTGTGTGTGTGTGTGTGTGTACACATATACAAAATTCACAGGGACACAGTGCAACAAAGAAAATGAAAATAGACTTGTTTTCCAATTATTTAGAGTGTTGGGTTGAGTGTGTGTGTGTTTTGTTTTGTTTTTTAAGTACACTATAATCTTCATACCATGTACTCGAGTTTTATTGCACACAACTTGTGTCAGCAAAGTTCTATATCAAAGTTTGCATTCACCTACAACGTCAACAACTCTTCAAGGAAAGTGTGAGAAGTACCGGTATTGAAAAAGTTAACGAAAGTCGTACTCCCTAAGGCCGCACGTAAGTATGGTATACAGTAGATGCCTGCATGTATCCCATACCAAATAAACAATTATCTGCGCCTCTTGTTGAGACTGTCCTAATGTGGACATGGCCATCAGAAGGTCATTAATCAAATTCACCCGTTGATTGGATTACAACGTGACAGTCCTGCGCTGCACGCCAGACCACCAGTCATTGGGCACAGACGGTGCTAAGTGTGCTAGACCTGGGCACGCCTGCCTCACCAGACACACTCTCCCACACGATCATGACACAGGGAGACGACTGCAGCCACACGCTGCAAACGTCGTCAATCTGCGGCACATGAATTCCCAAAGCATGCGGGGCACTAAAACATTTTTTTTTTTTGCACCACATGTCACGGAGCGGTTACGAGCTGATCCGTCACATGGCATTGGCTCTTTAGTGAGCAAGCTAATCCATACAGGTGCTTACTGTGAGAAACACTGCAATGGTTATATCACAAATTATACAAGAACTTACCCGCACCAAGAAATGCTGGCCCATTTGTACGAAGTGTCCCTTTCATAGCTCAAATAACATTTTGGGATAATGAAAGGAATCTGTCTTTACATCAAAACCAAACTATTGCATAAATTTGATTGTAAAACAGTAACATTATATGAGTTCAAATACAAACAGAAAGGTTAATGTCACCAGTGTGAATGTTAATATTCAGCTATCACTTCTTGTCCATTTTAAGATTGAACATGACAAATTCAACCCCACCAAAAAAACAAAAATAAAAATAAGAGAACTGAAACTTGACATAAATTTTCACAACTCATAATTCTTAACTTATATTTGCACATCACAATTTATATACCTCATCATATCACCATTTATGAATACCTAAGAAATAGTTTTGGACCACGCAGTGTATAATTTCTGACAAGCTATGACAGCAAATATGGCAACCACTTTCCATGGGAGGTACTACAGCCAAAGGTTTATTACACCACCGCATAAAGCTAGTGTTCAATGGGTTAAACAGTCTTACCTCCAATTTCCTGGCTCGGTCTGGGTCGTACCCATGTTCCCCTGTCGGCAGTGGGCCCCTGTCTGGGGACAATGCACCACCATTATGTCTTGCCATGTCCGGTGGCGACAGGGGCTCCCCCATCCCACCCCCACCGCTGCCACCACCGCCACCACTACCACCTCCCCCTACACCTGGAGGGGGTTTCCCCACACCATCAGGTGCAGGGGAGCTGGTAGGGGGTGGGGCATGGGGTGAGTGTGGGTGTTGGTGAGGGTGGGGTTGCTGAGGTGGCTGGTTACTCATGGCTCTCTATTGCGGAATCGAACCTCCTCTGCAAAATGTTTCAAGAGTGTCCGTGTCTGGATTTGATAGGTCTTGTACCGACGTTGATCCGCAAGATCCGAATAATACTGACAGTGTATGGTGTATGTGTTGTCTTCACGGTTGCCCCTCTCCAATCAAGGCGAATCTCTTGCATGCATTACACATGTTCTGCAATCCACACTGACCTCAATATATCCAAGCACCACCCAGCAAAATGATCCAGATTAGTATAATCCAATAAATCCGTTGGTGTGGGGTGATCTGCAGGAGCGAAGAAAATACATACAAATATGAACACGTGCTAATGTTTTCAACAACTACAAGAGGAAAAAAAAGTTGTTGAAGTTTAGACATATGTAAGCATGAGCGATGATACTGCCATGTCTCCTTGCACATTTCTTGCAGCAGTTCCGGAAAATTAGCAGCATTACAGAGCAACATGTGCCAGGCACGCAAGTCGCGAGGCAGAGACTCCGAAAAATTACCGATCATTACTCACTTGTCACTTGCACTCTGGGACTCCTGCTCTAAACGAGCCAATCAAAATGCGCGAGTCATGCCGCAGACTGGGAACATCAAGTCATTCTCGTTTCTTTGCTGGGCCAGCCCTCCTTTACTTCACCTTCTCACAAAATCTAGCCACCCCCTCCAGCTGCCCTGTGAGGGCAGCAAAGACCTCTTAACAGGGAGAATTTCCATTTGCATTTTCCTTTTTTTTTTTCTGGTCAGGCCTGTTTGTTTACTTTTGCTTGGTTATTGTCTCAGTCTGCCATATTGGGCATGAGGCAGGAGAATACGTGTAGCTTCACTCACACTCAAGCACCTACATTGATTCTTTTTTTTTTCTACTTCTTGCTATAGGGAAGACACGTGAAAAATAAATTGGGGCTTTTATATGACTAGCTAACGATCACCGGTCTCACTCGCTTTATACTGTATCATTTTCTGGATAAGGCAAACACAGAAAAAAAAAATGAATGCAGCTCTACCGTCTTTTCGGGGGGGGGGGGGGGGGGGGGGGGGGGGGGGCATTGTATTCTGATGGCTGCTTCAAAACCTGCAAGCACATGCAAACCCGTATCAGGTGCCATAACATGAGTTTGCTGTTAAAATGTACCCTCGTAGAAAAGTGTGACTGCATCAGGTTTTTCTAATAGTTGAGGTCTGCCATGAAATATTGAGGCTGGGTTGGGACGTGCAGTTGGAAGGGAAACAACCGCATTTCAGAACATACATTTTGAAAAATTTGCTTAGCTACCACATATTTTCTAAAATCATAGGGATATCTGTATATTAGCTCACATTGACATGAAATTCATTTCAGTAATAAATCAAAAACATTCCATTTCAGCAGGAGGTATAACTGATTTGTCATTGTTGTTAGGTAGGCTCTTTTTTCTCCATTTAATTGTCATGTCATACATCTATTTCCCTCTGGCTTCAAATTTCTAAATGTAAACATTAAAACATGCATGAATGTGCTTCCAAAATGTCCCAGGATATGGTGCACTTTCCTATATATCATTCCTAATAGAATCATATATTCTTCCTAAGATGTAGCAGGAAGCAACTCTCAGTCAAACCAGAGCTATTAATCCAAGTCACACCCATTACGAAGAAAAGTATTATAAAATGTCCTGAGAATTTTCGCTCATAAATCCTCTAAGCACTTTCTTCATTTAATGAACAGCAGCAAATGACATGTAGGCCCTTCTTTCAGTTTATCAATGTCAGATCCTATGCTGTAGGTGTTTATTTATTTTTTTGCAATTACAACTGGAGAGCCTATGCAAGCATGACTTGTACAAGTATGAGTGGGAGGATTGCAGCAAGTCATGTGGTTTGAAGCAAAGTTTTTCACATCCATCCATATGATTGATTGCCAGATTGGCAAGCACCATGAGTATTAAAGTGCTGGCATGGTGAAAGCATGGTAACGGACTGACATAATCCCCATTAATCACCAGCTTTACTTCACCATACCAGATGTGGTACCTGCACATTTCTGCCAGTTCTATCTCGGGTACAGAATCAAACCAAAAGTAGGCAACTGTGCAGCACTACTGCAGGACTCTGAATGCATATTTCTTCCTCCAGCCATCTGCCTCTCGAGTGTGGAGTCAAGTGAACTTGGCCTGTCTGCCAGCTCCAGCACTTCATAACACCCCCTTTCAGACCGACAGATCGAGGGAAATGTATAAAGCACTTATTGATGTTTCACTTCTCTTTCATTGCCTCGCTGTGCTGTTAGACTGAGCACGCTTTTCTGCATGCGGATTAACCCGCTGAAGACGAGTCCCGAGCACACTTGGGCAGGTGTCTATGGGAAATGCATGTTTCAGCCCATCCTCAACGGGTTTTAAAAGACGGCGTAAGAACAAGGGAGTGGGGAGCTCGCAGCTGTGCAGCATACAATATCGCAGAACATGTTTAACATGTGACGGCACTGACAGACACATTAGTACCACAGGTAATCATTGCTTGTCGAATACTCATCAGCATCAAGTAAAATTGTGCTGAAAAGCATAACTACTTCCCAATTTCCTATTTAAAGCAAAATGCACACTCTTCTGGTTCAAAAAACACAGGACAGGGAATGACTTTCAACCTACACTTTGTGTTTTCATACCACACTATAATGCAGTAAAAGTCCAATATCTCACTTCTAAAAGCTCTTCCAAGGAAGACACAGAACTCTCATGCCAACTGCGCTTTATTTGGATCTACACTTCTTTTGAATATTCTGCTATATTTACCTTGAGCACACAAATACACACACCCACAGACACACACATACAAGAAAAAGACAAACCAGCCCCCCCCCCACACACACACACACATACACACACAACCAAAAACAAAAACAAAAACAATCATAGGATGTATTTTATCTTTGTTTCTTTGATTCAAAGCAAATCAAAAAAAATTGGTCACATTATTCACACACTCCCCTCCAGAGGAGAGGAAAGGGGGCTATATGAACTTTTGAAACCTGTGAACGATAAACGGTTGTTTGACGAGCAATTACTGGTGGCTCATCAAAGATACCACCTGACAAAGGGTCCCTATTAAGTCTACAGAAGCTACTTTTCATTCCCGGGACACAATGAGCGATAATGAGACACATATTTTCTCTATTGTGTTTGACGGGCAAAGTCTGAAGTTCTGATTCACATGTTGATATGAAAATGGCCTGTGGGTGATATACATACCATGAGTAAGAACACCTACTTAATATGCAGTTATTTCGACACAATGGAATTTCACTTGCAGTGAAAATAAGTATACTACCTCACCCTGTATCCAATACATATGAAAACAAACACTGACAATTTCTCTAAAGTCTTAAATCTTCTTCAGATCTCCTCAAACATGGGGAAAGTGGTTGTGTTTTTTCCAAGCAAGAGCAGTGAACCTGTGTATGCATCTTATCTACTTTGTTTACATCTCTTCTGTCTTACTGGAACAGTCTCAATGTCTCATCATTTCCTCTTGTCTTTGGCTTAGAACATCATGAGATAGTGAGCTCGTACAGACTGTAGCAATAAATTGCCTTTCAGAATTGATCAGTCAGAACAAGTATAATGACTTCAGAATAGATTGAAACAAGCGGCTGATCGGTGTGTGTTACATTCACAAGCCTACCCACCCTCCCCCCCCCCCCCCACCCCCACCCAATGTGCAATATAGTGAATTCGTTTGAATGGATAACACAACGTTTGACATGCTCAATTGAAAAGCTGAAGAACACTCACTCAACTGGATGTAAATGGTGTTAATGCCCTTTAGGCTCTCACCAGAAACAATGGTGTACATATGTGTGGTCATATGTCATGCATCACTCTGGGGTCATGTACTATTACACTCAGAGAGGCTTATTTACTGTGAGTCTGTTCAATATTGATGGTTTCTCATATAGCTGCCAATGATAGCAAAGTTCTGCAAAACCACATTGCATATATATCTCTCTGCCTTCTCTGCTTCTCATCATTACCTCACAAGTTTTGCACAAGGAAGGCCTTTGGTCACTTGTGGGAGGTGCTGCCCATACACTGGAATGTCCACAAACTTGTGAGGGTTCGGTACAGAAGTTTCAAACTTTTGTCACTAGCCTCTAAACCAGTGCATGGTGATGGGTATCATGTGTCTGTATCTCCTTTCAAAGGTGAAGTTGCAGTAGTGGTGAAATGGAGGAATATTTAACACTAGATATTTTCAGATCCATATCCGAAAGTCAAAAATCCTTCTTCATTTCCCTAAATCTAGCAATGCAAGACTTTAGTTATTTAGTCTGTTTATTTTTAAGCGCCCAAAACACAGGTAATGTGATGTGAAAACAGAGATCTGATTCTTTAAAAGTTGTTAAAATGTAAGTTTGTTTACTAGTGAAGGTCTAACAAACCATTGTAGTACCTACTTGTACATATATGTACTGTAAAGCCAAAATATTCACGGCATGAATCTTTTGCTAATGGGAGCCGATGGCCTTTTTTGTGGCATGAAACTTTTGTAAACTGCCATTGGCATTCCATGCACTGTGTAGAAAAGTACTATTGCATGCATTTTACTTTCGCTAGGAAAAGTGAATTTGTTATTTCCCTGCCCCCATCCTATACTTTAAGAGGTACTGTACTTGTGAACGTCTATTTTGAGTACCAATAGTAGTACTGTCACCAACGGATTCCATTTGATAAAACAAGACAAGTTTGCAAAGTGTGAAAAGAAACCAATACTCACAGGTAAGAATATTGATTAGTCTGCTTGCCAAGCATTGTGCAAGGAGTTAATAGCACAGTGCAATATGATTGTCCTTTTTTTTCAGCAGAAATATTTCCTTTTCGAATATTCAATGGCGTCAAAGTTTGTCAAAATGTTGACTGGCGAAGCAGACCTACTTCTTGAAAAGTGACGGTCCCCCACACCTACAAAGGGTCAGTGAGACGTCCCCGCCCCACCCCTCCCAGGTAACAGTGCCTGGGACAAGAGGAGACCCTGCCCTCAATCACTGGCCAACCACTTCCACTGCATGAATGGATACCGGGCAAATAGGTCAATACTTCAGAGGATTACCCCACAAAGGCCTGGTCCGGATTTGCTTTTGTGGCAGTATTGATTCACACTTTGGGAAATTCCTCCAGGTCTTCTGAGCCCCCCAAAGGATTTCCTTATTCACACAGACAGATTCTGTCTGTCTCTGTCTGTCTCACTCTCTCTCTAGCTCTCTTTTATCTATCTTTATGTTTATGTACCTTAATAGAAAGAGGAAAAGAGAATTGTAATGTACAATATACATGTGTGTGTGTGTGTGTGTGTGTGTGTGTGTGTGTGTGTGTGTGTGTGTGTGTGTGTGTGTGTGTGTGTGTGTACATATAATGAATAAAACCTTTTTCGGTTAAAGGGATCGTATAGTTTTGGTTGAGACCTGATTTCAGGTTTCCAACATTTTCAGTTGAGATAATGAGAAACATTATATCAAAATATGAAAGAGCATGTAATTCTACGAGTAATTCAACGTTTACTTGATGAAAATTGGTTTTGAAATGGCTGAGATATCCAAAACAGAGCGATTCTTATAAATTGTGGGACCCACACTTTATTACGATCACTTTGTTTTACTTTGTTTTTGGATGTTTCGGTTATTCCAAACCCAATTTTCATTTAATAAACTTTGGATTCCTCTTAAAATGTTATGCTCTGTACTATTTCATAAGTGTTTTCTTGGCATCTCGCAGAAAGTTAAAAGCCCAATTCTCATCTCCACCAATACTGTACCATCCCTTTAAAAATCACCTTGTGTTTTGTCAAATGTAGAAAATCTGTGCAAAATATCAAAGTCCTCTAAAAAGAAAAGCATGTTCATCATAGCTGTGAGGTTTGCCACGCCCAGTTTTACCACAGTTGGCAGAGTCTTTTAGAACTTTAGTAAATTTTTAACAACCAAATCAAAGAAGGCATTGAACAGTATACAAGTATGCGCCCTTCTCTGGGTTCTGTGTCTACACAGTTGTACAGCATTAAGGGGTTTCACATTCCTATGATGACAGGAATATTTTGTTTGATGCTTGAACAACTTTACTGTTGCTGGCTGTTTTTCTTTTTTTCTAATCCAACACTTGTTGACATAGGTTGTGATATTTGGGGGTTTTATGCCTTAATCAAGTAGTACCAGTAGTATCATATGAAAATAACATCTAATTGCTCCAAAATTTGATGTAATTTATGCTATGAAGCTCCCTGTCACCTACAGAATCTTAAGTACACACACACACACACACATGTAGGTGTGTGTGTGTACATTACAGAAGTTTATCAATACACACAAAATCCAAGCAGACTTCCTTCCCAGAGCTGTATCCATGACAACCCAAGCTCTTGTCTGAGACCTGCCAAGGGTTTCCAGCCTTACAAAGACTGATGAATGAAGTCAAGCTTTCATACTGAAAACACAAAAATCACTTGTTCGCCACTCAGGATTTGAGACATTTCATATTCCTGAAACTATCACAGCAGAGAATTGGTCTAAAGGTAGTGTCAGAAAATGATAGCTGCCATACTTTGAATTTACTTTTAAGATGTTACAAAATTCAGTCATGTTTGAAATATTAAATATTACAATACTATAGTAACCCTACAGTGTTTAATGTCTGCATACTGTAAAAGTGGTTTCTTTCGCGGTGGTTTTATTTTCGCGCTTTTCGCGCTTTGAGGTTGAACCGCGAATTTAACATCACGCGAAAATGTTTTGAACTCGTCGCTTGTACAATGCTATCATTACCGACCGCGAATTTAAACACACGCGAAAAAGTCCGCACCGATGGAAACCGCGAAAGTTTCTGTACGCGAAAGAAGCCACTTATACAGTAACACAATTGATGCAACGTCTCAGTGGTGTAACATTAATTCACATCTACCCCTAGTACTGTAACTGGTTAACTATCACATCCTTCAGCAGTTGACTATTCTACTGTGCAAAGTCCATTGCAAACTGAAATTTCCTATGTGAAAGCCCCACAGTAGAACCAGAATTGGAACAAAACTGGCCAAATCTCGGCATCATACTAGGTATACATGTACACCTGGGAGTACATTGTACATCACAAAAGAATGCCATTTACTGGTGCAACAGTAAACCCTTGGGATGTGGATAAACAGAGTAACGAGTACTGTTGGCTGAATGAATGTATACAAGACAAATACAGTATGCCCAAGGGACATTTGCATCTATTGCCTACCTTAGCCTCCTTAGCCTACCTTAGCCTCCTTAGCCAGGCTTAACCCATTGAGGATGGGCTGATTTGCTATAATCACACACATTTCCCATAGACACCTGCTCCAGTATACTCAAGACTACATTGTAGTCTGCAACTGGTTAATAATGTCCTTTCTCACACAGCCTGACATCATACTCTAGATATCATATGTATTGGTATATTGCACTATGAGAGAAACTTTATGCACACACTCTCTATGTAGTTACTAATAACTGGTACATACTGTAAACCAGCATAAACTACACTCATAGAAATCTCTCTCATCAGTACCACATTCTATCCCCCAACCCCAGAATTCCAAATTATTCTTCAACCCCTCATCCACCCACATACAGTCTAAAAACAAAACAAAACAAACACAAGACCTCACCTCTGTGAATAGCTCAACAGGAGGCCAAGCCCTGGGGCACTCATGGTCAAGGTCTTCAGAGCCATTAGACATGATATCAATTGTAATACAATATTTTTTACTTGTCAAACCATCGATTCAAGCTGTATATCTAAAACACATAGTACAGTTGTACATAAACTGCACCATTCTGATGAAGCAATAATAGACTTTATTTTACAGGTGAGCAGCAATGGTCAAAGTTTAAGAACAGAATCCTGAACTTTTACAATTATGTTCATTTGCACACTTGCACCACACACTACCCAATGAGCTTTGCACATGCTACAAACTAAATACACATTGTCTACAACGTGATCTAAATGACTGCATAGTAAATTCAGGGAGGAAAGATATCCCTTTTCTAGCCTTGGCATGAATAGACAAGCCAAGTGAAAAGTTTGCAAAACTACTATTCAAAAAAAATAATAAATAAACAAAAAATCTTTGCGGTAGGCCATATCCCCTTTGATATGCCACTAAATGTATGGATAAGAGGGAATAAGATGACATTATCATTCTTTATGAAATATAAAACTTCAATCATTTGACATATGTGGTGTAAAGTTTGCAATCATGGCACAACTAACATGATTTCATTTTTTTAATGGATATGAACAAATTGTGCATGAGGGGCTACAGAAGGTTTACAAACATTCAACAAATCATAATTATATACATATACTTAACCACTGCACTAAAATTTCATGGGTTTATGCTTTTTTTTAAAAGTCATGTTGCTCAATACACTGTATAAATCAATTTCCAAAATGCAATGGGAAGAGATATGTCTGATGATAAAAACTGAATAACCCGGTAACCTTGACTACTGTACCTCTCACATACCTGTCCAGTAATTCTGTACTTTCTTCTGAGTTGCTGGTGAAGGAAATGTTGGCAGAAATGTCAACGTTTATTGCCAGTAGCCACATATCATTACCTTTTGGGAAGAAAGGTGACTATCTGCACTGAGTACTGCTGAACATCAAAACAATTTTAAAGCACTCCAAATGTCACAAAGATGTGAACAAAATAGGCCTATTGCAATAATAACACAGTGAAATATCTTCATTTTTTTCAACTGTAATCCTTGAATTTCAGGAAGAAGAGGTCTCTTCTGATGTCTAACAGCAAAGTGAGCATAAAGACACATTCCCCTAACTGCTACTACACAGTCTTCTACAGTATTTACCTACATGTATGCAATGTTTGCTGTCATATGACATGTGTACGCTGTCTACATGCAATACATACTCCCAATACATGAGTGCAAACACGCATATGATACTGGGAGATGCCGACTGAATGATAGTAGGAAGGAGAAGTGTAGAGAGTGAGAGAAAGACGGAGAGAGAGAGAGAGAAAGGCAGAGAAACTGAACAGCAGTATAGAGCAGCGCTGAGCTGAGCAGGATGCTGCTATATGCCTATAGATGCCATACACTGCACTGGACTTGTTACGATGTGATAGTTCACAGCCAGGCTCTGGAAAGGTCAATTACAGGGCACCGTGATCTTTGCTGTTGCATGGCCTGTGCCAGTTATGCAAGTGAGGCCAGACTTTTCTGATATGACCTAGCACAGCCCCTGCATGTGTATCGTACTGCACGACTTCATGAACAAGAAGTGACTCGTAGCAAACAAAGTTAGGGGCTGTGGCATACATTAATCGAACTGAACGTAATTAACAATTTTGTGGGGTCACAAAAGGGCTTTGATCTTGCTTTGAGCAAGTTATACTGCACTGCAACATCATGATCACATTCGCAATTCATTTAGATCAATTCATACTAAAAATCTGATGCTGCTCATTTAGAATTCCTATTTGTCGAATTCATATTCCTTGACACACTTTGCACACAGCCCATTACAACAGCCCACTGCTATCTCATGTACTGATACACTGCCTAGAGAGTTCTACTTGTAGTGCTAGTATACATTTAGAATCCAGACGTGATCTGTCTTTCAGTGCTTACCATTGCCTTGGTAGTGGGGGCCTACTTCATAGCACTTGATCATTCAGTTGTGCCTGTTTAACAATAATACTAATTGTACCAATCTTAATGCCTACCACTCCCAGGTTAGAACTTCTATCTCTTACTAGTATTTCCTTCTAAATGTCATACAATTTCATAAACAGTAAAATATTCATGATGAACAAGCTAGCTACAGTGAGGCCCCATGTTGCGCCCCACTGACAACACCCACCACACATTTGTATTGCGTTTCACGCATCAAAAGTCCCTTGATCTAATTGAATAGCACTCCAAAACGTCACTCCCACCAATCTTAATCAGAAGTAAAACTGGATTAGACTATGCCAGTCAACAAATTACAGCTCTGTCGACAAACTTAGGGACTGAACAGACAGACACGGTCTCTACCGGGAGAACAACCTAGTCTGAGGAAAACTGCGTAAAAGAAGGAATAACTTTGAACGTTGTCGTTGCAGCGTCGTGCTACTCTCACGTCACTCGTGCAACGTGTGTTATAACGACTCCTCTAAATGCAACTGTCAGCGAGCGAGCAAGGCCAGCCCTCTGCGCCGCCAGGCCAGGGGGCCGTGGGAAACTCGCTGTCACTCGAGAACAGCGACGGTAATCGAACATGATATCGAGAACTTACCAAAAGTTGTCGGGAACACGAGATCGGGCTTTCCAAAGTGTCGCCTGTCCCTTATGTGTACATGAAATACTCTTGTTTGTAAGAGATCACTCGCAACACAGTTACTTCGAGGTAAAGAAGGCTAAAAACCACTACATACGAGCAGATACGTTAAAATTAAAGGGACTTTTAGCGAGGTACCCGGCTTGCCCAGCCGCGCGTGAAATAATAACACTAACTAAATCAGACTGCGTGAGGGCGCTGGTAGCTGGACACCTAATACATAGGACAATATCTTCGCTTGCATGACATGAATGTGGTTTTTTTAGTGGAAAAAAAAAAATAAGTTTAAACAAACTCGAATGAATAGAATGAAATAAGACGAAAAAAATGGTAGAAAAATTAACGTAGGAAGCCCTCGTTTGGTGAAAACATTATAAAAACTAATATTCAAATCAATAATGTTCCCTTGCTCTATATTCAAGCGTCTATTACCGCTTTGATGGGAGTTCATTCAATCTGCTCATTTTGAACAAGAACAGAAATCTTTTAGAAAGTCGGGATAACATGGTTACGTATTATAAGATCAATGACTCACCAAAAGGCACACAAGGGCATGGTCATGATTTGTACCTGCGTAAAAAATAAAGCTTGAAATCAAGCATGACATTAACATATAAATGTTGTATAGGTAATATAGGTAAATAACTTTAAATAGATAGAGAAAAGTCAAATAAAATCAGCTCCAAATATAAAGAAAGTGAATGGTGAATTACCTTATCGCTACATTTCTTTTTTACTAATCGGTGGTTGCGGAAAAAAAACAACGAAGGAAAGTACTGTGTACCACAAAAAGGCCTTTCACAAGCAGAGGCTAAAGTCAAAAGCAATTTTCAGTTATTCAAGTTAGTGCTTTTGAAGAGCAAAGTAATGTCGATCATCTGAACTATTTAGCAGGAGCACTGAAAGCTTTATGTGATACTCAAACTGAATTTATACAAACAACACTGCCATCAAAATAAGAAGGCAGAAAGCATCATGTGGGAGTTATGCCTCTGCCTTTATCTCTTCTCTTAGCCACGAAGAGCATTAGATTAGGCAAATAAAAAAGGATATTCCCCCTCCATCTAATCGTCAACAATATTGAAATAGTTGGTTTGCCAAAACCGATATCCTAGATTACAATAGCAAACACACAGCACGTCTGGGGGTGATATGTCGCCTATATGATTTCCTATCCTCCAGGTCTAATGCGCGTGCAGTGAAAAAAAAAAAATGCTTCCGATGCTCAGAAGCAATTATTATGGTCTCACATCAATGATAGTTTCTCACGCATGGAGATTTTGTCTTATGCTTTAAAAAAATATTTATAAATGTATGAAGAGTTTGTTCGCAAAAACCGATAAGACCATTTTTGAAGATTTTGAAGTACGGTCTCTGTCATAAGGTACAAAATAATACCTTGTAAATGATATATTGGTCACTACATAAAGGTACATTTTTTAAGTTATGGTCAAAAGAAGCAAAAATTTTCTTACTATTCTCTTTATTTTTCTTGACCTTTAATCGCAAATATCTCCATTTGGCAAATATGGACTTATCGGTTTTTGCGAACAAACTCTTCATATATACATATGCATATATATATATATATATATATATATATATATATACTTTCCAAAAGATCTTTTTTATTCTTGTAAGAGAATGAACATGTTAGTTTTCAATCTCGAAATCCAAGAGGGAACTTTTCTTATACCCTGAATCAAACCAATCTATAGAGCCCTGCATGTAAACTGGATTTTATGTCGCTATTATATGCAAGTGGTGACAGTAAACAAGTCTATCGTTCAATATTTTAAAATCATTTTATTCTAAACTACAGTTCCGGAATATTGCCAGCACCCCATAAAGATTACAATTTGTGTTGTTATGTAACTCGTTAAGGAGAAGATATGTGGGCCTATAACATAAAGGCCTAAACATGTTCCAAGTATCTTTAGAGTAATCTTCAAGATCTGTCTCGTAGCATATAACGTTGAAACTCTCCCTTGTATGTATAATAAGACTATTTCTTTATCAGGGAGATGATCGGATTATGATATGTTATCCAAAACAAGTCATACATTCACTTACAATCGATATCTGACCTTAACCTGAAACTTTCGTACAAATCCTGTCGCACGATCTGCGATTTTCATTGAATTCATAATGATTCGATTTTTATTCTAATTGCCGTAACAACGATGCCATGGCATTATACAGGCACATAAACTTTGTCTGGCCACTTAATTCTATAGGTTGTTTGTTTGTTAGCTTGTTTGTTTGTTTGTTTGTTTGTTTGTTTGTTTGTTTTGTTTTGTTTTGTTTTGTTTGTTTTGTGTCTGTGTGTGCTGTTTGTACATTGTGTTTACACATTCAAGATGAATGTTGTTATAGTGAAATTACACAAATCAAATAAAGATTACTGAAAAATAAAAAAGGGTGTGCGTGTGTGTGTGTGTGTGTGTGTGTGTGTGTGTGTGTGTGTACATATATTGTGACACCTTTATTACGATACTTTAATATCTACATGCTTGAATGCTGTTTGTTTTGAGGTAAGTACATTTCATTATAAGCCTACTGTTCAAGTAAAAGCAAACAAATTATCACTGGGTATGTTCTTTGCTGTTGGCATTTCAATATTTCGAAGGTTCAATGGTCCCAACATGAAATAAGGTTCGCCAGTCCGAACCTTTTAACGAACCTTTTGAATAACTCCTCAAATTTTTTATTTCGGACGAACGAATCGGTACACGGAATTTATGTGATTCAGATGGAATAACGAACATCATCGGTATTTCGCGCTGTAAAAATTGTATTGTATCACCCTGTATTTTATTATTTCACAGAGAAATCGTTGCAAGAAATAAGAACACATATACTTTTTAAACTAATTCAATTCCGTTTTTCATGAAGAAATTTGGAAGATTCAGCATATCAAAGATGAAAGTAACAACAAGCAAATGAAGCACGTGATTGTCAACATTGCAGTAGTAAATGACAAATACACAAGATGTGCGAGGGGAAAAGGCAATGCTGCCACCATCGACGACTATAGTTGTGCTTACCACAGTGTAGATATTCATCGGTTGCCGGAACTGTAGAGATTCTCCTTGTAAATTGTAAACGATAATGTGAGGAGTGTTTCTTTTGATTAAGTGCGGTGTCACTTCCAAAGCATTTTTCTATCTATATGCTTTTTAATTTAGTCTTAATGAATAAGATCTATCTATAAGACTGTGTTCTTCAAGTAGTGTTCATGATGCTTAAGCTATTGTGGCTCTGATGTAGTCATGAAAATTATCAGTGAGCACCGCTTAGACTCGGAAATCTCGGTATTCACATATACAGAAACTTGCCGTTCGACATAATAGTTACTATATCACCTCGTGAATTACCCAAAATCGTTTTAGCCCGGAAATCAAGCAGACATGACGAACCCAATGTCTAGAACATTTCATTAACTAAAGTAGTTATACTTTACTTTTATCCTAAAAAAAACCCACTTGTTATCGTTACATGCACCCAGCTTACAAAGTATTCCATGAATTCCACATGATGTTTCAAAGATTTGTTATCGTTTTTTTTTGTTGTTTTGTTTTGTTTTTTTGCTCAGACAATGATCTCTTTTTTCTTTTTTTCCTTCCATTCTTTCCATCTATTCTGTCAAGTCGTGTCATTGTTGTTGTTGTGTTTCTCCTGTTTTGTTCCGTCTTGGCTTAAATTATATTTGTGCTCAGTATTAATTTTGCAAATAGGTATTTCATAAGGATTTTCTTTGAGCGGTTCACAATATACAATATTGCTATTTAGTGGACCTCTCATTTTTTTTCTCTCAACTGAAGCATGACTGTATTTTTTTGCCAGTATAATGCATGCATATATCTTTATCTGTATCATTTATCCTTTGCAAAGTCGAATGTATACACGTTTATGATATAATTCCTGATTTATTCTGTCTTATGTCTTGTTAGAAAAAGAAGAATGAAAAAAATGAATTGAACTGAATCGAATAGGGTTTTTGAAATGATAATCAGTCAAAATGAGAGCTGGGTAGGAATGAATGTTGGAATTAGGGATTAAGAGGTCATTTAACACCGAAAGGTGTTGGTTCAACGTGTATTTCTGCATAAAAATAGATGTTGAAAAGTGCAACTGTCATTACATTTTAGTGTTTCTATTTGAAAAAAAAAAGTTGCATGGAAAGCAATGTCGCTATTTTCCCTATAGATATTATGTTATCAGGGACAGTGTTGTTATGAAATTTACAATTCGTATATTGATTTGTATCTTTCACATTTTTACATACTTTGTGTTAAGTTGTCACAGTACTTAGAGAAAAAACATAAATAAAACTAAACCAAGCAGCTTACCAAGATTTGCAGTTTATCTGACACTGTATAATGACGACGATAAAAGCGAATATTTGCCATGGTATGATTATCTTCATTTATTTCGAATTGAATATTGATGATTTTTATATTCTTTTTATCCAGTTATGTGTTTCATTCGGTTGTTGTCCTGAAAAAAAGAGAAATAAAAGAGGGATTAATTCAATTCAATTCAGATCTCTTTATCCTAGTATGAAAGTAATTATGTGGAAGCACACAAAGCCAAACACAGACGTTAGCCACAGTCTGTTCAGACAAACAATTACGATAATCACGAAGTGTACTTTGACTATGGATGCGCGGACGATTGGGCACATTCTAAAAAATGGAATGCTAGTAAAATTCAACATTCTAAATGTCGTCACTCCTCGAACCGTGTGTAAATGTTCAACATGACACTCAGAATGTTGGATTTACCATTTAGCTAAAAAAAAAAAAAAAAAATCGGCTAATCCAACATTTCGAGTGTTAAATTTAACATTTACAAAAGGTTCGAGGAGTGACAGAATCTAAAATGTTGGATTTATTATATGCTTTTTTTAGAGTGCAAGAGATTCGGACGGAGTATAACAGTGACAGAGCTTGCGTCTCCTTGTTTGGTTGGATTACTTGTGTATATATATGATGATTAAGAAAGCACTTAAATGCTTATGAGCAAGCTATTATACTGGACGAACGGTTTAAGTCCCTTGCACTCAGAAGGAGTATAGACTATTGTTTAAAATAAGATCCCGGAATAAGGTACAACCGTTGCCATCAGTGGATTCAAACCAGTGACCTGCACCATTGAGAATCTGCCGTCTTCATCGCTGTGTCACGGTAGTCCCTTTATATATCAGGAAGAGGGATAGAAATGGTCCATTATGCTGCTTAAGGGGGAAATAATCTCAGATATATGTGGATTCAATAAACAGATTGACCGTTCTTTTTTTATCAAACTCCATTAATGTGCATCTAACAATCATGTCCTCCATTCATCATTCTAAATCATACCCCTTTTTTTCGTAAATGTCTTCCGCATTTTTGTAACAGAGAATAATTATCACATATATTTTCTCTGTTGATACATACTCTCACTCTCCTATTGCAGTGCAGTACAGTGTAGCATATATATTATTATTAGCTGCACTGTCGAAATGTACCTTATGATCATAATTTTCCACTAATCGCTAGATTTATGCCAGCATTCCTCAATGAATTTGAAAAGAGGTTTGACACCACGTGTGGTCATAATGTAATATGCCATATTTTTACTGTGGACACTACTGGGCACAGATCACGAGGTGGGGTATCACTCCCACTTCAGCTAATGCGGATCTAGAGATGGTATTATATGATAGGTCTGCATACACGCATAGGCCTACATACAAACAAATATATTATGCATGAAAAAGTTGTGATGTGATGACATCGCCTTATCACGTCACACAGCACATGGTATAAACTAGAGTGAGCACAGATTCTGCGTACATGAAATATCATGCCACTCTTTCAATTGGTCTTCCTGCGCCAATTTTGCTTTTCGCGCCAAAATTTCTCGACGGGTTATGATTGGATAAAAGTTGACACCCATATTGCCTATTCTCTTTTCAGACACGAACTTGAAAAATTGTAGATTCATAGAACAATCTGCTCTTATATTGTCGAATATGTGAAAAGGGGGATTACTCTCTCCTTTTTATTTTTTTAACAGAAAAATGAAGGCAAATTGAAATGTCTTAAACAGTATCTTTAATACACACAAAAGTAGAAGTTCAAGACATTTCTTCGACATGAAGGCTAGCACAGATAACCGTTTACAACTGTGTGTGTGTGTGTGGTACATGATACGTGGTCGGTGAAAGAGGCACGCTTTCGCACAAACTAGGCGAAGGTGTTTTATGCAGACGACAACACACACACTACACGCATCGCACAGTCCAGGGAGGTGAGTGCTATGCGTTTGTCGATGTATGCTCGCGTGTTTGGTCATCGCACCATGAACTACCGAACGAGTTTTGGCCGGAAGACCGAATTTAAGCATGATATTGGTAATCATCTCAGGGGAACGCTTGAAAACAAGGTAACAAATAATCTGATGTGTATCCAGAATCATGTAATAGATCACGACAGACAAGTGACATCTTCGGTGTTATGTCTGTCGATGCAATTGTAAGCCAGTCCCATTCGTTAACATATTTGTTGTGTTCTAGAAATTCCAGCTGCACATGCAACACTACTTTAATATGTTAGTTAGGCTGCCAACTCACTCGAGCAGGAAATATTTCTGAAGTCCCACTAACAACAATTACATGTAATATTAGCATGATGGGATTCCATGGGCATGGAATTGAAAGGCTGTGATTACACACAACACTGTTTAAATTTAATGAGACTCGGAGATCTAACCCGAGTCCTTTGAATATTATCTGGAGGCAGACGCGCTACCGACGGAGCTTAATCACCGCCCTCAATATCTGTAACCAGGGTGGTCCACGAGGGATTTTAGCATGTCGCTGCAACATGCTAAAATTCTTGTGCAACATCCTAAAAAGCCAGCAACATGCTATGCAACATCCTTAAGAATTTGCAACAAGCTCAAAGTAAAAGTATTCAATAATGTGCAAAACATGTGCATAACATAAGAGACATCAAACTACCAGGTACTTTAGATATTTGTGTGCAAAACATGAGAGAGAACATTGAATGTAAGCAGCACAAAGAGAGATAAGCAGCAAAATATTGCGTACTACGTACTCATCGTGTGCGCTCCGCGCATATTCAATTTCTGCAATATTCTCAGATTCTGAGCTTGCAACATGCTAAAATTTCAAGTTGTGGACCACCCTGTGTAACGTAGTTGTTAGAGGTATAGGAGAGTAGATCGTATCACCGGACGCTTTTTTTCCGTACTCAGAGGATGAAATTTCGGCTAAAAATAACACCACTTATTCACAGACTTCTGGAAATTACGAATTCAGCCAACTTTTTTTTTTTTTTTTTTTCCAACTTTATTTTCCCAATTCACATGCTGCTTCATATACCAAATACATGCAAAATAATGAATAGTACATTATGGAAAAAACATACATGTATAACATAGAAAACTATGGTATAAGAGCTTGCCATTTGCTCACATGAAAATCTAGACGATTCTTTTTCATAGCTATGATGCGTTCTGTATTTTCCAAATGCTTCATAGAAAACAGAAACGGATTTAGAGTTGGAATGATATTTTTGATTTTACAAGAAAATATAAAATATTTTGCATAATAGATAATTGTATTCACGAAATGTCCCCTTCCAACATGCAAAGTTCCAAAACAGATTTCTTCATCTGTGAACATAACATTGCAGACATTTTTAGCTTTGAGCCAAAGAAATACTTCATACCAGAAGGATGACACATGGGTACATTTCAGAAATAAATGTAATAATGTCTGTGGATGAGAGTCACAAAAATTACAAAGTGCAGACTCACTGATACCTATTTTACATAGATAGTATTGAGTAGCGATTTTTCTATGTACGAACTTAAATTGAAAATTACGAATTCTGTTCTCTATCGATGATCTATAGATCAAAGAAAATCGAGACTTCCATAACAAAGAATCTTGTAAGTTCAACAGTAAATCAGTTTCCCATTTTACTTGATGGTCTGTCTCTGAAAGTGTGGTTTTATGATTCTTTACAAAGTATGGGTAACAAAAATTTGAAACTCTTTTGGATTTAAGAAAATTGTTCAGTAGAAGATCACAAGGATTCGAAAGTAATACAACACTTTGACAATCCATATTTTGTTTTATGGTGAATTCAGCCAACTTATGTCAATTGTTTGCTCCATTTTTTAGAAAATATGCTTCAAACATAGTCTACACTCTTAAAAAAGTTGTCTTTTTGCGCGGTGCAAAATAGCATTGTAATTCCGGACACGATTTTCGTAATGGAAAATTCAAGGTCTTTCGCACCTTGTCCTTGCAGTTGCACCAGAATCACAATTCATCCCACGAATCACCGTACACATTCTTACCGAGCAAATGGCGCTCAAATTTTGTAGACAGTAAAATGTCTATCTTGAACATTTCAAACAGTTCACGCAATAAATCTTGTGAGAAATGGACAACTTCTATTTTACGTGCTTTGTCTATGGGAGCTGCATGCGTGGGTGACGAGTTGCAGGCCCCTTCCTTAGTGCTCAACTATTCCTCATCGTTCGCGTTTGAGGACGATAGCTGCAAATTTCCGATATCGATCAGTGAACTTGTGGTTCTATTGGAATCTTCAGCATTTTTCCTGTATGTGAGTGGAATAGAATTTCAGTCCCGAAATGTGATTCAAACATGCATAGATATTACCCGGTAACTATGATGACGTGCGGGTCACTCAACAATGAATTTGAGGTAAAATGTGAATTTCTTTGTGTTTTTACATTTTTATGTCACGTTTTTTGCGATTTCGGTCCACACAAAGTTCTGTGAGGCTAATCTACGAAGTCTCGCGCATACAGAATGTCATTAGTACGCAAAAATGTGCATGTCTGGAATTACCATGCTGTCCGGTAATACCATACCTGTATACAGGTATGGTATTAAATATGTAAAAATGTATGTAAATTCACATTTTACCTCAAATTTATAGTTGAGTGACCCGCACCTCGTCATAGTTAATATTTATGCATGTTTGAATCATATTTTGTCACTGAAATTCTATGAAATCCCACTCACATAGGCCATAATCAGTTGAGAAATGCAGTTTCTAAACACACATGAACATACATACGCACACGCACCAACCCAAACGTGTATGTATTTGTTTGCGTGCATATGTGTGTTTGATTTTTCAGGCCTACTGACAAGCTATTCAAAGCATATTGAAATTCCAAACTGTCAAAGTGTAAAATACTGTTGGTTGTAATGACCCTTTAGAAGTACAAGATGTTAAACTTATTATTTGCATTTCTGTGTACTGGGTATTCAAAGTGGCAGAGGTTACTTCTCTTCGGGTAACTTTAAAGTATTATATATTATGCTACATATGATATGTACAGTTGTGGTGTCAAGTTGGAAATGATATTTCCTGAAAGCTATAATACATTGGCTACAGAGATCCATCAACACTTACAGTTATTTCTGCAGTGACATTAATGTGTGTCACATTTTTTAGTAGTCAAGGAAATATCTGTGAAATGTTGCCATATACAAATATTTTAGTGTAATATTGGTCTTGTTTTCCAACTTATCATTGCAAATCAAGCCATGAGTAAAGGGGGAGCAGTGCATTGTATTCTCTAACTCCTCCCTATCCTTTTTTTCCCCTTCTTCTTTTCATGTCTTCCCCATTCCACACTCGTTCCACTCATTCCACATTATGAACATTTTTTTTTTTTTTTGTCTCTTCAGCCTACTGGCAGTGATGGAGTAGCAAGCCAGGATGTCAGCGTCACAGGTTCTGTGTTCAACAGCCTTCTCCAGACTCTCAGCATTCCTCCAGCCTTCACTGTGCTCCGGGTTAATGATCTGCATCACTGCAGAGAAGATGTTCAACAGAATCTTCAAAAGTGCATTGACAAGGTAAGCATGTCCCCTGTCATGGTCATTGGTTTCTAGCAATGAGAACGACTGTGTCATGCTGTTCTTTACTGGGGGCTTTTGTGTTTTGCAATGACGTAACGCATTGTGCATTTTGACATCATTTTGAAGCTCCGCATGCTTGTTACAGTCTATAATTTAAGCTTCAGTGTATACTATAAACACACAGCTCCTCGAGAATTTTTGACTGTTAAGAGAGTAATGGAAAAGTTGTAACATTGGATTAAGCGGGATATGAACTGGAGATGTGACTTTTTTTTTCTTTAAATTTACATTTGCAGCAATATGAGCAGAAAATTTGTCCTGTTCCTGAGATTATTCCTCACCCTGTCCTGCCTGATGTTCTGATAATACCAAGTGCATGTCGAGACAGTTCAGAGGTAGCCCCAGTGGACAAGGAAGTCATTGTTGACCTGTTGTGTGGCATGGCAGTGCTCAGAGGGGCAGAGATATTTGCTCCTGGGGTCATGGCAGCTCCAGTGGGTACGTTGAAGTACAAACCTCTTGTTATGTACAGTGCATTGAAGTGATACAAACACAAGCTATATCATTTCTTTTATAAAGCAAAAAATCTAGCATGCTACATGAGGGAAATGTTTGCAGGTTTGCTGACAAATAATGCATTACCACATGCCCTTCCGTTCCAAATATATAGAAGAAAAACATGAAAGGTGGATGATCAAAGTCTTAAGAAACTTTTTTTTTTTTTTCTTAGGGGGTTTGGGGGATGGGAGGGAGGGGGTAGAGAGCAAGATGGGAAAATTATTCGGGAGTAACACAAAGGGCAAGTAACTGATGATAGATAATATATACTAGTAGATGATGACTGGCGGGGGAGGGAACATACCAAATGTTCCACCTGAAGGGTTTGAAATGCTATTGAGGGAGGTTATAAGTCCAAAGACGAAGTCGAGGGACTTATAGCCTCCCGAAATAGCATTTCAAACCCTGAGGGTGGAACGTTTCGTACATGTTCCCGACAACAAAAGTCATCATCTGTTATATCATATGGGTTAGTCAAATACCGTCATCTGTTATGGGTTGGTATTCAATCGTTTGGTATCATTTGTCATTTGTTACATGAAAATGTTTTCCTATGGGAGAACATTACAAAAATGTTCTGCCCATGGGCGAACATAACCAATGTGCCTCCATCACGTGACTGTGTTTAGCCAATCACTAACCAGTATTTGACTAACCCATTTAATATTGTGCAATGTTTTCTCGTAGCTACAACATAAGCTTGTAAGTGCATTGTATGTATGAGTTCATTGCATGCTTCTACCCTGAGATGGTGCCCTGTAATTCTTTCTTTTATAGGGTGTGCCAGTGGTGTCATGTATGAACATTGTGCTGGAGAGTGTCTGATGTTTTGAATGGCTAAAGTTCCTTCCATCTTCAATGACCCCTATTCATTTTCTCTGGTCTACATTTAGCAATGAACAGAGGAGACAAAGTGGCTGTGTACTCAGATGTCAAGGGACTGTGTCGCCGTGGACTGACTACTAGATTTGATGGCGACAGGATGTTCCTGGGCAATGGCACTGCAGTAATGAGCAGGCATGATATCTTTGTGGCAACAGCAACACCTAGGTTTGTACACTACTCCAGAGATAGTTAGTTTTGCAAATTTACTCATTATACTGAAAAACCATAGGTGTTGTTGACCAACAGTCTTGACCATTTTGGGGGGTTGTTTTATTGTAATATTATGTCCAAATATCTAAACCTGTAAATTGTACTGTAAATTAGGACAAACCTGAACATGCTTTTGAAGCTACAGAAATATGTGAAAGGTGTACAGTCCTTTTCAGATAAAAACAAAAGAGACAACTGGCAAGATGAACTCTGACCCTTGACCCCTGCATTCATCTTTCCTCCCTCTGCGCAGTGGAACAGCAGTGGTGATGACTGAACCTGTTTTTGACTGTCCCAGCCTGAATGGAGTTCTCCCAGGCCAGATCTTTCTGCAGAACCTGCCCTCAATAGTGGCTGGCCATGTCCTCTCCCCTAGGCCTGGTGAAGCTGTCCTGGATATGTGTGCTGCCCCAGGTATGGTGTCTAAGCAAATATGAGCATCTCAATATGATCAATGTTGTGTTGTGTGTTCACAGATATGAATGTAATGCATGTGTTGATCAGTATTTACTGGTGATGATGTTGGCATACATATGTATCTACTCTCTATTAAAGTGCAATACTTTTTGTTTACGATTGATTTCCACAGCAAGAACTGCTTCTAATTTTTTTTTTTCACCAATCAAACACCCAAAAATTGGGAACTGTCATTTTGTCAAGTGTATCTGTGTTTGGCCTTTTTGTGCCAGTTGCCAGAGCATTGGATTTGTTGTGTCTTCTGCTTTTGCCCCCCCCCCCCTTCCCAGACTGAACCAAAAGCATTGGCTGGATTTCCATCAAATCATGAAAAGTGAAACAAAATGGAAACGGTTCTCACATTTAAGAATGCATGCTTTTACAAAGCTTCAGGCCCTTGTGTCTTTTAAAACAGTCAAGCTTTTTCCAGGTGACAGGATCTTAATGTCAATTCATATGAGCTGATGTTATTTTCTCTAAATGACTACAAAGTCCATGTGTACCTATAAAGGACTATGGTTCTCTGTTTCAAAATGCTGTAGGCCCTTCCCTTGTCAGAGAAACTAGAATTCTGCTTCTAATTAGTTGAAAAATGGAAAGTCTGTTTTGCTGTTGACTTTATGCATGTGTGAAGAACTCATGTTCAGTTTTCATAAGATTTCCATTCCTTTTGCTGCTCTCACAGAAAATTACTGTTGCTAATTTGTGCAAGGTTTGTGGTTGTATTCTCTTTCCTCAGGTGGCAAGACAACTCATATAGCAACCCTCATGAAAGATGAGGGAACTGTGGTGGCCCTTGACAAGGCCTCGGCCAAAATCAGCAAAATTAAGGAGAATGCAAGCAGCCTGGGTCTGACATGTATCAAGGCTTTTTGCTTTGATGGAAGAAAGGCTGCCAATGCATCAACCAACAGTGTGGTTCCTACAGCAGTGGAAGGTAAGAGAATCAAAAGACTCTTTGAGTTGGTCTTATTGTGGGGTCTGAACTACAATACAGGCTTAACGCTGTGTGGGAGATCAGTGAAAGTGTCAAACCGTCTAAAACAAGACATTAAAATCAAATCATGAAACAGGATGACAGGTCAAGAGGTTATTAATGGAGGGGGAAAATGGCAAAATACAGCAAACAAATTTCAGTAAGTTTAATTTGTGTAACACACTTGTTTTTATACATTATTTGATGTACTGTAAGAGTGGTTATTTTCGTGTGAGAAATTTTTCGCTCAGCTGGGTGAGGTGAATTTTGCATGTTTTTAATTCCATGGAATTGAGACACTATGATGTGCAAAATGTTTGCGTGTTTTTATTTTCTGGTCGCACGAAATGTACAAAAATTTCCAATTTTACTGTAGTAATTTTCTATTTTACACTCATTTGAAATTGTTAATTCTTCTGAGAATTAAATTTTTTTCTATGTTGAATGAAAACCCTTTTGAATATGACGCTTGAAAAGCTAAAAAGTAACAAGTTGTGGTGTCACTAAATATTTTAAACTGATATGGAATTTGACCTATAGAGAGCATGAAGCTTAAAATTGTTTCATTGATTTTATAGACAGTTTAAAATGGGAAGACACATTTTCACAATTCTCATTGTCCTTCAAGACATTTGGCAGCCCCCGTTCGCTCCAATGACCTTTGATAGAATCTTGCTGGATGCCCCCTGCAGTGGACTTGGACAGCGCCCTCAAGTCTATAACAAAATGAGTCTGAAGGAGCTGAAATCTTATCCTTCCTACCAACGACAACTATTCAGCACAGTAAGTGCATAGAGACACTTTGATTATGAAAAGTTTCTGATTTGCAACTGATTGACAAATTGCCCTCGATCGAGTAAAATTGGCACCAATTACTGTATACGCCATATATTTCGCGAGTCTAAATTTTCGTGAATCGGGAATTTCCGACGATTTTGCAAGTGGTTAAATTCGCGATCGTGGAGTCCTGTACTCAACGGAGAAATGTACATGCGTACGTCACATCGTCATCGGGATCAGAGTCAATATTTTCGCGAATAGCACCCGACTCGCGAAATTCGCGAAAATAAAAACCTCACGAAATATTCGGCGTATACAGTATTCAGTGTTTTAGTAGTAGCCATGATGAAAAAAAAAAATATGGGCATACATATACACAAGTTTTCCTCGAACCAATGATCACTTGATTAGTAGACAGGCGTCATATCTTTATCATGGCTACTACTGGAACTCCGAATAAGTATGGCTTACTAGTATTGTACATCAGTGTAGGACAATTTGTCAGTCAATTATGATAAAAACAACTTGATGCAAGATTTCATTAGTTTGAATAACTCTACGATTTTTTTTTTTCAAAAATTGTACCAAATAAGGAAGACACTTTCAGCATTAGGGTTTTCTGTCAGTTATTCTTTAACCTCTGTATTGTATGGGAGATAGCTGAAATAATCGCTATCATGTAGACAGATCACTAGATGACTTATTTGATCATGATGACGTTGATGACCATGCAAGGATAGCATTCTAAAGATATGAAGATGGAATATGATCTAATACATGATATTAGAGGCTTTGTTTCAAACATCCCCATTACACAAGGCAGAACTGCACCAAGAATTGTTTGTACCAAAAAAAGTTGTATTGTAAACTGATCACACCAGTGGTTTGAAAAATTAGTGAAGCTGTGTGGCTGAATTGATGGGATATTCACTCTGGCAAAAAGTATTGAAAGCCTGTTAATGCTCTGTCTAGGCTGTGCAGCTTCTCAAAGACGAAGGAACCCTGGTGTACAGCACCTGCACGATCACTTTGGAAGAGAATGAAGGTTTGGTGGCATGGGCATTGAAGAATCATCCTGAAATGAGACTAGTTTTGCAGGTAAGCAGAGTATCCATATTGAAGGCTTATCGCCTTTTATACAGTCTCCCCTCTACACCCCTCCTCGTGTATTTTCCTTTCTGTCTTGTAATACATGCAGACATGTCAGATGTTGTGTGAATTAAAACCTCAAGAGATATTGCTTTTCCAAATTTGTAGCACAACCCACATGAGTGCCAAATACAAAATGGTAAATTACAAGATTGCTAGTGAGTGTTCTCTTGTAATTTGTGTTGCATTGGAAAAATCCAAGAAAAGCTTCTTAAAAACTCTCAAAATTCCATTGTTTGTCAAAATGGCCCATCTCAAATTTTCTCATTTTTATGGGTTTGATAAATCTCGACAGAAAACTGGTCAATGAATTTACTGAGCTCACAAAGCAAAAACATTTACACCCATTTGACCCCAGAAAGTAAAAATCAAAGAGGTGTATATAGTGCCAGTTTTTTGTTTCGCTTTGTTTTCTTTTATTTAATGTTATGTTTAATTGTTCATATGTACAGTCACAGATGTCATGTGTCAGTTCATTATGTCTATATAAAGTCTTGCAATGTCCCATTGCAGCTATTGGCTACTGGTTACCAATATTTGAAAAAAGATATTGGCTTATTGTGTTGGTGGGATTTGAGCATGGAAAAAATTGCAAGGAAATGCTTTGTTGCAAATTTATCATGGATAAGCCTTCTGCACAGATGTTATCTCTGTCTTGAGTTTCCTGTGAATGCTTCTAGGTGTAATTCAATCAGATTTTGAGTTTAGAGTAAGTAGCCCCTCACAAGCAAATGTAGATCCCAATAAAATTTCTAGTGGCTGTAGAAATGTGAATGCCCCTTGATATGGTTGCACAGTGAGTCATAAGGATGCTGATGCATGCATTTTGCTCACGGGACCAATGCCTTTTGAAGATGGTGCTATTATTTCAGGAGAGCATGAGCAAAGATGATGCTGAAGGTGACAGATGAGGTTGCTCATGATCTACCCCAATCAAT
This sequence comes from Diadema antillarum, assembly GCF_040938485.1. Taxonomy (NCBI): domain Eukaryota; kingdom Metazoa; phylum Echinodermata; class Echinoidea; order Diadematoida; family Diadematidae; genus Diadema; species Diadema antillarum. The sequence continues at coordinate 2,748,065 of NW_027271001.1, read as the reverse complement.
CAACCAACCAACAGCCTATTCAAAATACAGTCTGACCTCTCCTATCCGGCCTCCCCTTATCCGGATCTCTCTATTATTCGGATGTCATCTTTGCTTCTTCTTTTTTTTTCCAATCAAATAATCATGTGGGATTTCAAACTCAAACAAAACTCCACTTAAACCTATATGAATTAGATGTATTAAACCAAATATGATTAACATAAATCCACATCTTAATTTTTATCTAAATAAAATGCATCCAAACATTCACTGCCCGCAAATCACCCCAGTGTACTCTACATGCAATAGGTTACATGAATAGCTACCATTTGGTTGGCAGCTGCATGTAATAAGCATCGAGTCTCCCATATCCGGGCAAATCCCTTATCCGGATGAGCGCCGGTCCCGACATGTCCGGATAGGAGAGTTCGGACTGTAATATCACTCATGCACTCGTGTAAGTTTGGTTGTGAATACGTGTGTCTTCACATCCATGACCTAACGTAGGCAAGTAAAACCTTTATTTTTACATCTCTATTTGTGTACTTAGATATTGCTGACATACAATAATAGAATGATGCTTAGTAGATTATGAATGATGTTTTACGTGTTATGTTGTATGTAAACTTGTGTGTGTGTGTGTTCACTAGTTTTCCTTACTCTGTCTGTCCAAACAGGAGCCTCATATAGGAGGTCATGGCCTTCCGATTGCTGATTTGAGCCAGGATGACCGACACAAAGTCCAGCGCTTCTGGCCCTCCTCTAGCATGACAGAAACATGTGTGGACAGTGTGTCATGTGATAATGACACAATAGGATTCTTCATTGCCAAGTTCATTAAGTCATCAGGAAGATGACCTTGTGCTTCTTCATTTGCAATGGCATCTGTCTGAAAATCCTTTGATTTTGTTAGTTTCCTTTTGAGTATGGCAGTGTATTTTCAAGAAATAATGTCCAAGTGATTAGTGCTTAACTCTATCATCATGGAACAAAAATGAATGAACAAGGCTGCAGAATTTTCACAATAAATTAGTATCCTTGCAGAATTTTATATTTTGCTGGTATAATGTGATAATTTGCACACGTTTTGAGACTGACATAGAAATTAACCATTCTTTGTGGGTATCACACTACAATGTATAAAGACTTTTTGTCCAAGTCAAAGCTAGCTGCTAGGAAGTGGCTGTTGTGAGAGAAATACATAAGGACTTGTAGAATGGCTATCAATATCCTATTAGCATCTTTCAAACAAGATGATGTGATCATATGAACTTAGACCACAAAAGAAGCTTAAGCAGCAAAGTGATTATTTAGCAAACTGTGACAAAAGTATATATCAGAATTGATTAATGAAGTATTATATCATCACTTTCCTGCTAGAAAGCTTTCTAGGGTGAACCGTGTGTGAAACTCTAAAATATGTACTTATTTGGAATAGATATAAAGACATTCACTGAAAATTGCATCACCCTAGGTGCCATTTTGTATACCCGTATATTTATTGTCATCGTTCTTTCAATGCTGAAATATTACAAGAGGATGAAATAGGAAATGAGGTTGGCCCTAAAGTTTTCTAATGTGGGAAATGATGTATACTACTATTGCAGTTGTAACCCCAAATTACTCTGATTGAATAAGCTGACTGACAAACCACTAAGTTAATTAAACAGTGCACAAAAAGAATATTCAAAGAATGATGGTAATGATAGATTGTCATGAATATGAATTATACTAAATAACTGATAATGAAAATATTGAATAATTGATATTTGCTATGCAAGTTTGTGGTTACATGTCCTGGGAGGAGCTAGTGTGGTCATTGATTTAATGCAATTTGCTGCATCATATAATCTTGTGATATAAGTTGAACATATTTGTTGACACCCCATTGTTTTCATGTTTGAAACAAACTTTTGAGAGTCAGCTTCTGAAATGTCACAATTGACATCACACCATATGTCGCATTACGAAAGCACAGCCAGCAGTGATTACGTTGTTTGCACAAAACTCCTTTAAACCAAGTTCTGACTACAGCTGTCACCATTCAACAATCTGTCAGTCTAATTAAGAATCACCAAGAGCCTTGAAAATTGATTGAATTCAGAACATGCAGAAAAGGGCAAAGCTAATCAATTTGTGTGTAAATAATGTTTTTGACATCCGGCTTGAACAATGGCACAAATTGGAGATATTATTCAACCCTTTGGATAATAAAAGAGCAGTGTAGGAGCAACTTGCAATCATTTGTGAAGACAACTCCGCACACAAGAGGAGTTTCTGTGGTCACTGTGAGCAAGTATTTCACCGAGTATATTGGAGACAAACACTGCCAGAAACTGTATGAGATTTGTTAGAAGAGAAAAGTTGCAGGTGCCAGTGACGAGTGTACTGGAAGAATGTCCTTCCTGCAATGGTGTGTACCAGTGGCCATCGCCATGCTGGTACTCGGAGGATGTCACCCACAAGCTCAGGCAGAGTAAGTGTCTGTTCTTGGATGACTTTGATTTTGTGATTTCCACAGTTCAATGCTGTTCTTCTGAATTTAGCAGAATATCAGTAACTATGATAAATACTGTAGTAGCTGTTATTTTCAGGAAGGTATAATTTTTGCGAATTTCTCGAATCACTGTTGGACTGTGAATTTAACAACACTCGAAAATGTTGCCACATGCAAGGGTAATAGCGCACTTACCATAGCCTCAGTGTCAATGCATGGAAACGGCATCTCGCGAAAATGTCCATGAACTCATTTGTGAAAATATCTGTACATGAACATAACAGCTTATACAGTACATCTCTTCATATTATTAGCTGTCAACTTGGTATACTGCTTGTAGCCAGACCTTTGGGATGTGTAAATGTAATCCAACTATCAAGAATTTGTGTATAAGAGCTGAAAGTCAAGGGCTTCACATGTTTCATATTGAACATTGAGATAAAGATATGTGCTCCTCAAATTCTGCTTTTTCTTTTTTATTCTTCTACACAATAAATACTTTGGCTAAAACAGTCACCTGAGTATAGCTGTTTTTTAAACGATGTCAGAGAGTAGTGAAATGTTTGCAATTTGATAACATATGATTGTCTCATTACATATCTCCAGGAAAACAAAAAAGAAGCAATCTTTCCCACGTAAAATCCTGTTTATTTCACAGTGTGTTTTGGAGACAGACTTTCATGTCTTTTTTTTCATCTTCTTCTTTTATGGTGCATATATTGTCAGTCTTTTTGCTTTGGTGTAAAGCGCCTTGAGCATTTAATCAGAGTGGAAAACGGCGCCATAGAAATTGTATGTATTATGTTATTATTAGCTCATGACATCCAGTGAGCCTTGTCTGGAATGACTGGTAACCATACTGGATTCTATATTTTATCCAGGTCACGATTCTGTGAAGGCTCCAAGAAGGTCCAGCAGGAAGTGACCGAGCGCAGCCTCCTACCCTGTAGTGACCTCCGTGACCCCAAGGTCAAATCTGAGGGCTGGATCCTGGACAAGGACACAACCCCATATGAAGTGGACGGGGTGACCCTCTGTCCAGTCATGCGGTAAGCTTTATCCAGCATGTCCCCTCCTCAAATACTAGATGTTTTGAACAGAGATCATCAAATATGTGTCAGAAAACTGTTGATCAATCGTCACTGCCCAAATAAATGGCTGGAATGAAGTATTAGAGGATTACTTACAGGTCACTTTATGTTGCAGGGCCCCGACTCTTTGGAGATGCCCATAAATTTGAAAAATAACATTATATTTTTGTTCATTCTACCAGGCTTTGGATTTTCATTGTCTTATAAATTGTTTTTCTTTCCATAGTCAACAATGTTTTTAGAAGTGAACACCCTATTGGGATTATCATAGAGTAGATGTAAATAGCGCCAGTTGATATAACCTGATGGGGGAGGGAGTCTGCAGAATGTCACATTTGAATGATTGAAATGCTATACATCTTTAACCTTGCTGGGGCTCTGGTTGTTTGATTTTTTTCTAATTTATCATCTTTTTTTTTCAGCATTGCATGGACTAAAGTATGTGTTACATCAATTGCACTGTGATATCATTGTTCCATTATTTGATATCAGATGTTTCATCATCACATGATCATCATGCTTGTCCAATCAGTGGCTGGTATTTGATAAAAAGTCATGAAATGATATCATGTATTGTCCATTGCCCCCTGTGAATAGGACTGGTCAGAAGGAGACTATTGTCCCAACTGTAGAGTGCTGCTCGGGTTACCAGGGATCCCTCTGTGATGAAGGTACATCTGCTCACTCACTTGAATGCGTAAACCTCTGCATGTTTTGAGGAACCACTGAAAGGGGTGGTATAGTTTAGGTTGAGATGGGGTTTCAGGTTTCCAACTCTGTTATGAGATAATGAGTAAACCTCTTATGAAGTAGGAAAGAGCATACGATTCGAAAAGTAATTCAAAGTTTATTTGATGAAAATCAGTTTTGAAATGGCTGAGATATATCAAAAACCAAGAGGTCTTATTAAGAAGGTGGAACCCATCTTTTATTGGGACAACTTTTTTTTCTTTGTTTTTGGATATCTCAGCCGTTTCAAAAGGGATCTTTGTCAAGTAAACTTTGAATTCCTCTTAGAATTGTATGCTCTTTCACATTTCATAAGTGGTTTCTGATTATCTCGTAGAAAGTTCAAATTTGAATTCCCCATCTCAACCAAAACCGTATTGTCCCTTTAAGATAAAGATTTGTTTTTTTCCCCTTCATTTCACCATTTTTTTATAGAAAATATATAAACAACTGTTGGTATGAGGTTTAAAAGACCAAGTTTTTCTCAATAATCATATAGAAACATGTAATTCCTTTATTATTATTATTTTTTTAATCAGGAGCAAAATTAATGTCACACCTGTCTCAGAACCTGCATGCAGTAGGTTTTGAGATGACATGATTCCATAAATTATACATTTTCTGATGAAGTTCTGGTTGGTTTCAAGTGACAGTAATTGGTTATCTGTGAAGAAAAGCAAAGTCTATGCTGTTGATTTGTTTTCAGTATGGTAGATACATGACATCAACTCTTCTGATAGACTTTTATCCTCTGGGTGTTTCCATACATACATACATATACATACATATGCACATACATACATACTTTGTACATACATACAAACATACATACATACATATTATCTTTGAATTCTAGTTGTGTGTACATTTGCAATGTATACATACTTGCCTTATTTACATATATACATTTCATGTATCAATCCAGCTGTGTGTACCTTGGGCTGTGCTAATGGTGGGACATGTGTGGCCCCTGAGCAGTGTGCCTGTCCAGCTGGATTCCAGGGGGCAAGATGCCAGTACTTTACAGGTGAGAAGGGGCCAAAAGTTTTTAGTGCATTGCTCTGGCCAAGATGGCAGGAATCCTTCTTAGTCATACTCTAATTTGAAAATGTCAGTAGTCTGTGTTCGTGGGTGAAGTTAAACCCAATCATTTACTTTAAACTAGTCTTGGAGCTTAGAGTTTTGGAGAGCTATTAAACTGTTAGTCTTCTCTACTAATAAATAATGAGTGCAAATGACTGCTTGCATCTTGAAAATGGGGTGCACATGTAAAGTGTGACTGAATTAATGTAAAGTTTTAGATGAAGTGTGAATGCAGATGTAAAGAGTGTTTTGTAATGTTTTGAATGATTACCTAGTGAAATGTGTAGTAAATTGCCTGCTCATCACTTCCCAAGGAATGTAGCCCAACAGAACATGAAATGAAGAACTGTGTACAATTTATATGTAATGGGCATGACCATTAAACAATGTTTAGATTTTCATCAAATTTAGTTACAGTGTATGATGTTCTTTGATGAAGCTGAGTCGTATGTACAAAGTTATATGATATGGCAATATTTTATATAAGTTGCAATTAAGGATGAATGGTCAAATTTTAAATATATAACAGATTTAGAGGAAAGATTAAGAATTACTAAGTTTCACTCAAAGCTTAGTACAATCACAAACTGATGAAGCATTTTACTGGTCTCATTTTAGGACCAAGCAAATTTAAGGTTAGTCCTGAAGGTCAAGATCTGATGACAAGATGTCGTGCAATGGCATAAGGATGGAATTAAAGGGATGGTATAGTTTTGGTTGAGATGGGGATTCAGGTTTTGTATTCATGCGAGATGAAACCACTTAATATGAAATATCAAAGAGCATACAATTTGAAGAGGATTTAAAAGTTTGTGAGATGAAAATCGGTTTTGAATTGGCTGAGATATCCGAACACAAAGCAAAGCAAAGTGGCCCAAATATTGTAGGTCCTATTAGAAGATGGGTCCCACTTTTCATTAGGACCACTTTGTTTATTAGGTATCTATGACCACTGCCAAGAATGAATTTCCCGTTTTTATTATGAAAGAGTTTGTGTAGATTCATCATGTACGCTTTCGTGTGCCTCCTGCATTAGCAATGAAGAAAACATCATATAGAAAAAAAAAATAGTGTCTGCAAAAACAAATAAATAAACAAACAAACAAACAAAATCTCGTACTTTCATTAAGCTTTGTACTTTCAAATTTTGAATTTGTATAGAGGAAGGACCATTAACTCAGAAAATACAAAAATTCAGAAATTAACATTGGTGCCCCAGAATGCACATTTTGAGATCTGCTTGGAAATTGACTTGTGCAGTTTTGTGTGAGTTTTGTTATGTAAGAAAGCATGTGAGTTCACATATTAATGTCACCTGTTCCTACACCTCTTACTTCTGTGATTTTTTAGATGTGCTTTCTGGGGCCATGAAGGAAGAGCTCTTCAGTGTCAAGAAGAGGAGTGGAGGCCAGGAAGGTGATCACCATGAGGATGGTGAGTTGCCATGTCAACACTGAAGATAGCAGGCTGATAAGAGTTCTCACAGCTCAACTTGGAATGATACAACAGCTGTGTAATTACCTTCTGTGCTAAATCTGTAGGACAACAGAATATTTTACCTAGAAGGCTTTTCTGTGCCTTCCATTTTCCTTACTTGTAATCAAATTTGCACTTTAAATAGTCAACAGAGGTAATGATGTAAATCAGATCCATTTAGGTGAAGTATGTCTTAAGCATAAATTATTACATTGCACTTTAAGAGTGTAATTCAAGAACTATCATTTTGGTGTGTACACCATGTATGGTGTGTGCCATGTAGGTGCAGAGGGCAGCTGTGGATAACTAACCTACCATTCTACATTCTGTTGCCATTTTGGTATTCATAATTTCATGATTTCAATCTTCATCTTTTGTATTCATCCTTTTTTTTTTAAATAAACACTTTGAGCTTCACAGAGCAGTTTCCTCTTTTACACGTCTGTGATAGCATATCACTTTCCTTTGCAAACAAATGGAATATTAAGCCTGTATATAGGACAATGCAGGAACAACCGTCACAGTGATGTAGTGATTCTGTATGGTGTAGGGATCACTGGGGTAGATTGATGTCCAATATAAATGTATTTGTGACTTCTATATCATCTGTCCTATTTTCTATCATATCATTGTAGTGCCTGAGAAGAGAAACAGATTTTACACTGCCAAATGATCTTTGCATTATGTACATTTTTAGATTAGATTTTTGACTACTACTTCAGAAACTTATATTCCATGTTTAAGTGTAAGCAATTACCAAAATCAAAAAAGGATATAAAGGTTTTTGAAACAGCAGTAATGTGATAAACAGTGATGAGGAAATTAAACGTTGAGTGGAGAATATACCTCTCCTGAAAGAAACTAATATGTGATTATTAAGAGTAGACATCTATGAGAATAGACATAACAAATGAGAGGCCTGATGCTTCCAAACACAAACAGGTAAATAATCTCTAATAAATACTATCCACAAATTATATATTTTTGTCTTTATGGTGATCATCCAGCAAGCTGTCAGTACTAAAGGCATTCATGACTGATGCAGATTTAGTAATTGATACTGGAAAGCTTGCCTGTCCATTCTTGAACCCTTTAAGCAACACCAACTCAAGATAACATTGTCCTTGTACACAAACTGGCTGCCCCTGTTCCAATGACAGACATTCTGATTCCAGGGCAAGAACACTAAATTTGACTGGAAAGAAAAAGTTGTTTCTTTTTGCCATTTTAAAGTTAAATGTAAGTTGTAGAAACATTATTCATCATCATGTCCTTGGCATTTTCTGACTTGTGAGTTTGCATTTCTGTACATTCTTGAGGGTTGATTGAAACAATTTTGGTATTAAAGTCATGTATCAACATAAACTAATATGTCTCCTGGCCTCTCCTTTGTGTTGAGTTTAAATCAGTGGTCAAAAGCTTAGCTTAGAATAATCTTTAATTTACCAGAATAGACAGGACCAGGAGAAATGACCTTGACCTATAATTACTACCAAAATCTAATTATCAATATTTGCACATCAGCCATTGAGTAAGTAAACACTGTGTGTACTGTATCCAAAATTTAATTAAGTAGTACGGCTGAAGACCTTTGAATGAAAAACAGGCAGAAAGGTGGCAGCTCTGTCAATATTAGATCTGCAACAGCTTGGATGTCTTACTGTGACAGTTCAGTGCTTTTGTTTTTTGTTTTGCTCTTTTGTTTTTGTTTTTTTAAGATATTGATACCCTAGGTTTACTTTCTTCTCTAGTTTCAGCCTTTATGTTACATGTAGAATGTCTGTGTGTATTTCACCCTCCTATATTCTATTTCATGTATTTTGTTCTTAACTGCTATTACTTTTCCCACTGTGCTAATTGTTTTCCTTGTGTATCCTAAACTGGCATTCTTTTTATTTTTTGTGTCCAGTCATATATCTCTCCCTCTCTTTCTCCCTCTTTCTCATCCTCTTTCTCTCTTCCCTTTGCCCTCTTATTTCTCTGAACCATTTTTCCCTCTTGAACCCTCTTATTTCATTTTCAATCATCTGCTTACTTGTCATGATAAACCCAATATGCATACTTCCCGCTTTTTGTTAAGTGTTAGTTCCCATGGTGTTCATCTCAAAATTGTTGACTCTGGTGGTAATCTCTGGTGGCCCATGTATTAAGTCTATGGGAATTTTGGAATTCAGTATGAAACAAGTTAAAGCAGAATTCTATACATTACATGATGTATGAATATTATTTTAATGATTGCTACTTTAAATTATCTTTGAACCAAAGTTCAATACATACACAGACTCCCACATGCATGTAAGGTTTTATTCATGCATAGATGTTACCACTCCTCGAGCTTTGTATGTCATATGGCTCATTATGTTATTACAAAATGTAATGATAGTGTCTTCGTATAGTTAAACATTCAGCATTTTAGACATTTTATCATTCACACTAGCACTTCATATCAATGCTCAGTTTTAGTGTATTTTCATTCTTGAGAGACAATCATGCAGTCAGCCTATAGAAATTGTATACATCAGAAATGAAACAGCACAAATATCTAGCCACAGATGTATTGGAGTTCTATTTAAGATGATTCACTATGAGGTCAGCTACAAATGCTATATAAAGCATAGATTCTCTGTTCAAATCATTGTGGGCAATCATACTATGTTTTGTATGAGAAAATGAATATTTTATTATTACTTTATTTGGCATTTGCTCAACACCAACTTACTGAGATCATACCCTGATACAAGTAGATTTTGTAGTGCCACTATAAATAAGGTTACACTCAGGGTAATTCTAATATATTGCATTGAAAATGAAAAAAAAAGTAGTGAAGATGGTGCCTTTAAATGTCATCTTTTGAAAGGAGATCGCTTTAAATTCAAAGAATTACATCACTCTAAATCATTCAATAATTTCATGTGTTTGTCATGATTTGTATGTTTAAATCTAGATGCTGAACGCTCAGATCTTATGTCAGTGATCGAAAAACGAGGCAAAAGCAGTGAGAGCAACATTGACTCAAATGAAAGTAAACATAGCAAAAGCAATTCTCATGATAAGGAAGGCTCTAAGGAGGATAGAGGTTCATCTTCCAAAGGGAGAAAGAATGACTCGAAGGAATCAAGCAAGAACAAGTCTAAGGAGGGTAAAGGTTCTTCATCCAAGGGCAGTAAGAATATCTCTAAGGAATCTAACAAGGACACGTCAAGGGAGTCTGAAGGTTCTTCTTCCAAAGGGAGAAAGAATGACTCCAAGGAATCAAGCAAGGACAAATCCAACAAGAGTAAAGTTTCATCCTCCAAAGAGCGGGAGAATGACTCAAAAGCATCAAGCAAAGACAAGTCTAAAGAAAGAAAAGATCCTTCTGAAAGCTACATAGATGACTCTGTGGAGCCAAGCAAGAGCAAGTCCAAAGAAGATAAAGATTCTTCCTCCAGAGGCAGTAAAAATAAGTCTAAGGAATCTAGTAGGGACAAGTCTAATGAGTCTGAAGGTTCTTCTTCCAAGGAGAAAAAGAATGACTCAAAGGAAAAAAGCAAAGGCAAGTCCAAGGAAAGTAAAGGCTCTTCTAGCAGCAGTAATAGTCAGTCTAAGGAATCTAGCAAGAACAAGTCCATAAAGGAATCTGAAGGTTCTTCTTCCAAGGGGAGAAAGAATGACTCAAAGGAATCAAGTAAGGACAAATCCAAGGAGAAAAAAGTTTCATCCTCCAAAGAGCTGGAGAATGACTCAAAAGCATCAAGCAAAGACAAGTCCAAAGAAAGTAAAGGGGCTTCTAAAGATCATATGAATGACTCCGATGAATCTAGCAAGGGCAAGTCCAAAGAAGATAAAGATTCAACTTCAAGAGACAGTAGAAATAAGTCTAAGGAATCTAGCAAGAACGGGTCTGGGGAGTCTGAAGGTTCTTCTTCCAAGGGGAGAAAGAATGATGCCAAGGAATCAAGCAAGGACATATCTAAGGAGAAAAAAGTTTCATCCTCAAAAGAAAGGAAAGTCACAAAGGAATCAAGTAAAGATAAGACTGAAGAAAGTAAAAGTTCTTCGAAAGGCAGTGAGAACGACTCCAAGGAATCTAGCAAGGTCAGGTCCAAAGAAGATAAAGATTCATCCTCCAGAGGTAGTAAGAATAAGTCTAAGGAATCTAGCAAGAACAAGTCTAAGGAGTCTAAAGGTTCTTCTTCCAAGGGGAGAAAGGGCGACTCAAAGGAATCAAGCAAGGGCAAGTCCAAGGAAAGTAAAGGCTCTTCTAGTGGCAGTAACAGTGAATCTAAGGAATCTAGCAAGAACAAGTCTAAGGAGTATGAAGGTTCTTCTTCCAAGGGGAGAAAGAATAACTCCAAGGAGTCAAGCAAAGACAAATCTAAGGAGAAAAAAGTATCATCCTCAAAAGAGAGGAAGGTCTCAAAGGAATCAAGTAAAGATAAGACTAAAGAAAGTAAAAGTTCTTCCAAAGGCAGTGAGAACGACTCTAAGGAATCCAGCAAGGGCAAGTCCAAAGAAGACAAAGACTCAACTTCAAGAGACAGTAGAAATAAATCTAAGGAATCTAGCAAGAACAAGTCTGATGAATCTGAAGGTTCTTCTTCCAAGGGGAGAAAGAATGACTCAGAGGAATCAAGTAAGGACAAATCCAAAGAGAGTAAAGATTCATCCTCCAAAGAGAGGGAGACTGACTCAAAACAATCGAACACAGACAAGTCTGCAGAAAGTAAAGGATCTTCTAAAGGTCATATGAGTGACTCGGAGGAATCTAGCAAGGGCAAGTCCAAAGAAGATAAAGATTCATCCTCCAGAGGCAGTGAGAATAAGTCTAAGGAGTCTAGCAAGAACAAGTCTAAGGAGTCTCAAGGTTCTTCTTCCAAGGAAAGGAAGAATGACTCCAAGAAGTCAAGCAAAGACAAATCCAAGGAGAGAAAAGTTTCAACCTCCAAAGAGAGGAAGGTCTCAAATGAATCAAGTAAGGGCAAGACTAAAGAAAGTAAAAGTTCTTCTAAAGGCAGTAAGAATGACTCCGAGGAATCTAGCAAGGGCAAGTCTAAGGAATCTAACAAGAACAGATCTGGGGAGAGTGACAATTCTTCCAAAGGGAGAAAACGTGATTCAAAGGAAAAGGGTACAGACAAGTCCAAGGATAGTAAAGACTCGGCTAATGCCAGTAATAATGAGTCTAAAGAATCTGAAGGTTCTTCTTCCAAGGGAAGAAAAAATGACTCCAAGAAAACAAGCAAGGCAAGCAAATCTAACTCCAAGAAGTCTTCAAGTGCTAGCTCTGTTAAGGAAAAGTCAGCTAAGAAGAGCAATAACACATCAGGAAAGAGTTCAAAGGTCTCTTCACCTGGAAGTCATTCTAAACCAAAAGAGTCAGTGTCTGAAGGCAACCAAAATACCTATCGGTCTTTGATAGACATGTGGTCTCCCTTTGTCGTCCCCACTGAATTGTTCACAACTGCAAACCCCCCACTGACAGAGTCTAAACCAACTTCAGGCATATCCACCTCAAAAAGTGATATAAACCTTGCATCAGAGCTGTCTGTACCAAGCAGGATCTCACTGTTCCACTCATCTGCAGGAGGTTCCCAAGATGAGGAGTCTGACTACCCTACATACGTTGGTGAGCCAGAGTTTTTTACAACCCAACCGCCGCCGGCAACATGGTCATTTACTGATCCACACCAGCATCAACTTGAGGTTGCTGCAGCAGTGAACAACTCCCTTGCCCTACGAACATCAGCAACGTGTGCCTCCTGGAGTGGTGATCATTTCATGACCTTTGATGGGACATTCTATAGCTTCTCTGGAACCTGTTCCTACACCTTGGCTGCAGCCCTGGATGGGACCTGGCAAGTGACGATCCGGAACAAGGACTGTGATGTCCTTTCTACATGCTTCAAGGTAAGTTTAATCAGATGTGGGCAAAATGAAATTCCTAATGGTCTGGCTGTATGTATGTTGCTATGAGCCTCTGTGTACACAACAGCTTTTGAATTAGCTTCATGACCCTTTTCATGTGAACTTTCATCTTTGCATTTTCTTCTTATCTGTGATCTTATTTCCCCAAGGTTAGTAAATGACATTTACAGATTCTGACATTTGGGCATTTTTGAATGATGACAGGACTTGGGTGAAATTGCATATTTTTGTAGTGTTTTGAAGTGATTACAGTACTTAAATGCATCTGACATGATGGTTATTATATTTACATATCATGTGAAATATATGAGTCCTTGTTGCATCATTGTATGCCCTCTCCTCTGCATTATACTGTGTTTATTATGAGCCAAAGGTAAATTCAGTCAGAGAAGATGGAGTGTCAAATAGATGCTGCTCAAGATGTCCATACCAACTTACGGAGACATTATCATGTGAATTGAACAATAATGTTCTCTCTCCAACTGAACCTGTATGTCAATAAGTATGAAGAATGTCCCAGTCTCTGTGTCTTTGTATGTGTCTTGACATTATGCTCTCTTTTCCTCGCTGTATAATGTTCTTTTATGACAGAGTCTGGAGTTCATCCTTGGGCTAGATGTCATCACAGTAGAGCTGAACATGGTCTCCATCAATGACAATCCAATGGTCTCATTTCCTTTCATGGAAAATGGTAAATTTGCCCTTTGTCAAGCACCTATTTCAGCAATCAAGGGCCCTGTTGTATAAAAAGATACAATCAAACATAAGTCAGGTATCAGCCAATCATAACCGATTATTCAGAGACTTGTGTTTGATTTTCTGACTTATGTGTGTTTGATCTGAACTTTTATGCAACAGGGCCCTCATGTTGCAAGTTTACTTCATGCATGTGCTCATTTTAATACCCTGTGACAAATGCTAGGGACTGCATTTCTGAAGGAACGGCTTAATGTCACTGCAAACTGCATAAATCACTTGTGTACTAAACTATCTCTTACTGTCAACTAGTTGTCCAGTTTCATCCCTGTATATATTCCAGTCTTATCCGAAATCTGCCCAGAGCAAAGTTGCAGCCTCCTAGCGTGCAGTTAGCTCCACACATACAGATGTATTCATGCACATGTGCCTATAAAATATAGAATGACGTCTTTGAAGGGTGAATGTATATCTATGTTTGATAGGTAAATTTTGTCGATGCAGTCATAAATTGGCATGTGCCTTCACTCGCGTCTGAAATTGATGAAAGTATTCATAAGCAGCTTTTACCTCCACATTGATTACTCTACCTCTACTTATCATCTCATAGTTTGAAGGAGATGGCATACTAAGTGACGAAATGTTTCCGCACATACCTCAGACTGCAGAGGCCAGAGTAATGCACAACTTTTAAAGGATGAGTTCTCATTCTGTTTTTTTTCTTCCTCCAGGCATCTCACTGAAGAAGGCAGGAGAATTCACTTTCCTGGAGTCTACCCTTGGTGTTCTGGCCCGATGGGACAGCAACATGACGGTGTATGTCACTGTGCTAGCTGAGCTGAAAGAGTCCACAATTGGCCTTTGTGGAATGTATGATGACAATCCAGAGAGTATGTTCTATGTCTCTTTATATGCATGTAGATCTGTAACAGTTAACAAGATATGATTACAGAGAATCATTTGTTACGTCCGCCAAGGGAGGAGGTTAAGTTTCCTTTACTGTTGGTTTTTGTGTTTGTGTGTTTGTCCTTGTGCGAAATAATCAAAAAGCAGTTAACGGATTTGGATGAAACTTGCAGGAAAAGTTTAGAATGATACAAGTAGCAGGTGATCAAATTTTGGTAGTGATCCAAGAATTTTGGGGGAATTTATGAAGGATTTTGATATTTTGGCATGTAGGGTCAATGAACTTGGGAGTTCAGGCTGTGCGTATTTAAGGTTTGCATGCGCGCACTAGAGTGCATGCTGTAGTTTAAGCATCTTTGGTTTCTACATTTGGTTTCTTCTAGGGCGAGGCGCGCCGTGCAGCTGAGGGTTTATGATGTAACAAAGGCTTTTATAGTGGGAAATCGGGCCACTTTCGGCACACAAAGCTATAAGTATGTATTGGTAGAAATCACTGAAATCTCTATGGAAGAACAAGATCAGTGGTGGAAATGATCTGCATGCCTGGTGGAGGTCTGCACTCTCAGAGTGCTTCTCTATTTTTGTAATGAATTTGGTGGTAATGCAGTTTATTTACATGGGTCAAACCTGACTCAATTCAAACACAGAATGCTGCATTTGTAGCTAATGTGTCAAAGAAATTGCACCTCCTTTTTTCATGCGACATGTATGATGATATTATCCCTGTATTCTCCACAAGTTTACAGTCCCATTCGAGCTGGAGTTATTTACTGCATTTAATGCCAAATGCAGTAGCCCAAACAAGTTTTTTAGGATATGTACTAAATTAAGTACTTTCATGAATAGGAGGGGGGGAAAAAAGACAATAGAAATTACACTGTCCAGTGATCTCCTGCATTTTACTTGTAACTGCATAACTATATACAATGCCTACAAAGATCTGCAATACCCATCAAAGTATAAAGCAAGCACAATGAAAGATTAGCACACTACTACATATCTGTAATACAATGTAGGTGTGGGAGTGCTTTGAATGAAAACATTTTTGTAAACATGTAATATACATGTATCCTGTATATATGAGCTGTAAGTACAAAACATGCTCTAAGACATGACAAGACCAATGAATAACTCTCCTTTCCAATTATTATAGCTGTTTTTTCAGTTGTGAGGATGATTTTGCCGAGTATATATAATGTACTGTTAAAAAGTGGAAATGATATTCATAACTCCTTTCTGCACACTTTGTATATGACAACAGATGACTGGATGATGAGAAGTGGAGACTATGCCTCCTACCCTGCCCAGCTGGCAACATCCTGGGAAGTTCCATATCCAGGAGAGGTAAGACAGGTACCATTTTGTGGAAGATTAAACCAAAACAAACACTGCACACACAGCATTAATGTTTATGGTATTCATGTTTGCGTGCAACAAACCCCACTTCACTTCTACATGAAAGAAGAGAATGCAAACCATGTGAATTTTATTAGTCTCATGTATGCACAGGAAAATGGGCCAGAGATAACAACCCTTTGTGGTTCAAGCCTGGTAATGAATGACCAACAATACTGGGTAATCTATGAACAGTACAAAAATACATGTTGTGCCATGGAAAGGAGAAGTGTGAATTTGTGTATTTTCTTTGCAGTTCTTGTGCAGGCAGTGTCCAGTTCAGTCTTCCAGCACTTTTTTTTCCCCTGGAGACACTAAACTTGTTGTTACGTACTCTAGCATATTCCAAGTAGGATCTATGTTTTCATTTCAAAGCTGTAGTCTTTTTCGAAATCACAATTTCTGCAGATCCTGCAAAATTGCACATTGTTGTAAAGAAGACAAAATATCTGTCTGTTTGATTCATTGGTTAGAAATATCAGGGGCTTTGATCATAATGACTGCATTTCCATCAAATAATATTATTATGGTGTTAACAGGATCACAATGTTAGTTTGTTTCAACCATTACATTTTCTGAGCAGCAGCTTTTTGATATGTTAAAATATCACTTGCTATCTTGAAAGGTATGCCAGGCGATTGTTGATACACACCCCTGTGACGTTCATCCAACTCGCCTTGCGACCGCCAAGAGTCTGTGTCAGGTTCTCAATGAAGCTGTCGAGTTTCAACAGTGTCATGCTGATGTGAGTTATATGCCAGTGATGTATATTTTATGCAACCTTTCTCTGTAGATTGAGCTCCAAAAAGAGTGTGACTGAAAATGGTTCCTGATATTGTGTTTAGGAGTGATTATATAGTAAATACCACATTGGTGCGACGGGTCTTTAATGACTCATCAGATATTGGCCTATAGATGGTTGTTTTTTACAACAGTCCCAAAAAATTTTATAAGTATGATCTGATTTCTGATGTCTGGCTTAATGCTGAGTAATTCACAGTACAAATAACATCGAAAGTGTTCTTTGGTAGATTCTTTGATATGAAGAATTATTATTTGAAGCTGCACTGTTTCTTATCACTTTTTTGTTTTGTTTACTTAAAAAAACAAACAGGTTATTTAAGTTTATGTTTATTACAAATTCGACTGGACAAAAAGCTAAAAAAATAATAAACGGACAAGCCACAGAAACAAACAAGCAAAAAAAAAACCAACAACAACCATAAATCTCATGCAAGGACATTTTGTTGGCTCTGTGATGCAAGATATTGTGTGTCTACTTCCTGATAAATGCTTATTTTTCTTTTCCTACTTTACTGCATAAACACAGTATGACCCGACAGTGTTTGTGAAGAGCTGTGAGTATGATCTGTGTCAGTTTGGGGAGTCAGATGACCTGATGATGGATGCCCTGTGTGTCTCCCTCAATGCCTACTCTCGTCAGTGTGCCATGGAGAGTGTGGTCCTAGACTGGAGGACACAGGATTTCTGCCGTAAGTTACCTCATTGAGGACAAGATGGTTTAAATTATAGCTATAGTACATGTTTCTGATAGATGCTTGTCAGAGTATATTGGGACTACCAGTAGTCTTCAACTGGTCAAGATGATTACCTGTATGATTGAATCAGACACAAGGAGGAAAGTTTACCATTAGCTGATGACATGGTTTTCATATATCCCTCTTGCAAACATCACAAAATTTTGCATGATTGAAGAATAATGTTAACCATCATGGTGTATAAAATCTTACAGTAGTACACCTCAGAGATATACCTAAGGAGGGAAAGATTCATTGTTATTGTGGATTGTTAAAAGTAACACTGTGTGACCCTGAAGTGAATGCTCTACTTGTTCAGTAAATGGTAGTCATTTTAAGCTGCAGTTAGTGTGTTTCCCTTCAAAACTGTCATGCAAATAAGTTTTACTGTATGTAAATTGTAATTAATTCCCATTAATTTCAATATTGATTTCTTGAAACTGAACTCTGATCAGCTCAATAAATGTAATTGATACAAAGATACCTCATCAGTACTTGCTTCATTCAAATGAAATTTTCTATGCAAATGAGATGAAAATTAAGTACCCTGCTACTCTGAACCTGGCATTGCTTCCCATCCCAGCCAAGCAGTGTCCAGACATTATGGAGTACAGTGACTGCAGCACACTGTGTCCTGTAACCTGTGAAGCCCAGGACCCAGTGGAGATGGCCAAACACTGCCCAGCGGACTGTGTCAGCGGCTGCCAGTGTCCAGAAGGCACTGTCCTGGACAATGGCCGCTGCATCACCACTGACCAGTGCCCCTGTGTGCACAATCGGGAGAAGTATCCACCAGGAGGAACAGTCAGGTCAAAGTGTAACCTCTGGTTAGTATTTTTTAGAAATCCATGTGTAATGAAACGTTCATAGTTGAAAAATCTAATGCTTTTGATAACAATCTTTTTCGAGTTACAAGGAAGATATGAGTACATTGCAAAATGTTTGCATGTACATAAATCTTACCATAAAGAAACAATTAACAGTCACATTTAACAAATGCAAACTTGAATTGCGATGAGTTTCCAAAGAAGTTCATCTCAAAATTTGATTTTATCCAATGCTGTCTTAAGATTTGTAAGAGTTATGAATCTCCTACCCATCATATTGTATTCTTCATAAGCATGGTAATTAATAATTTTACCGCTTAATTACATTGTGTACTTTGTCGTGTTAATGCAAAGAAAAACAATATGTAATCCCAAAATTATTGTAATGATTATTAATTTGATTCCATAAGCATCTTCAAACTCGGTACACTGCAATATGTATATCTCAAATGCACCTTGTGCTCTCAATGTTATACATCTATAAAAGTTTTGACAACAAACATTCCATTTATACCAATAATGTGAACATGTTAGCAAGAAAGCAATTAATGAAAAGAAATCTGATGAAGTGCTCATTGAGAAACAATGAAAGCTTATCACGTTATTTTCAGCACATGTCTTGGAGGGATTTGGGATTGTGACCAGTCCCCCTGCCAGGCGACCTGTCAGTCTGTCGGTGATCCACACTACCTGACCTTTGACAAGAAGCAGTACAACTTCCAGGGAGGCTGTCGCTACATTCTCGTTGAGGTACACACCATGCTGAGAAATTGTCTCTCTCAGTTTGCAGTACATCTTTAAGACCTCAGAATGGAAGTGTGATCATTTTAAAGGTTGAATGCCTTCCTCACCCATTGCTGCGTTGCAACCAAGTTGAAGAACAATGTATGCATGTCAAATCCATCATTGCAAATTGACAATGTTTTTATAGACCACACGTATTTGGCCTTGATATCAATCCAGTAGTCCAGGATGCTACTGAGCAAAAAGCAATGAGTAAAGTTGTTTTTTTAATTTTGAAGTATGTTGTATTGATATGCACTATCATGATATAATAATGGTTACTGTGAAAAATGCATGTGGTGAAGTAAATTTCGTTGTTTTGTTTTGTTTTTTGCATGAGGGTAATTAGGAGAATCCTAGATATTCAGAGGGGATAAAAGAACGTTCTTTTGTAACTTTTTTCTCAACTTGCTCTCACCATAGGACTTTGTTGAGCAATACCTGACTGTTCTAGCTGAAAATGTTGAGTGCAACATGCGCTCATCACGAACAGTCACCTGCACCAAGTCGGCCACTGTCATTGTAAACGGTACGTCGCCGATTGACCTGAAGCAGGAACGAGCCGTCTTTGTCAACGGTGAGGAGGTTCTGCTCCCGTACTCGAATGGCGAGGTGATCGTACGCAGAGCTTCTTCCAAGTTTGTCTTCGTCGAGGGCAGCGGATTCCTTGTGAAGTGGGATGGCGTCAACAGACTGTATATCACACTCTATCCAGAGTATATGCACAGAGTATGTTTGCTTTTATATCAAAGTTAATACACCAATGATTGTATAGATGTTTGCCATAGATATGTTGATATGACTGGGGTATTGGCATCAGACTATCACTCTCATCATTGTTAAAATGGAGAGCTACTGTAACAATAAATGATGATGATAGTAATAAAGGACATTTCTTCTTTTGAGAATGAGAAGGGCTTTAAGTTGTCTCGAACACTATGGGTTTAGTGACAACGTAACGCCCTTATCATTCTCAACAGACGATTTATATTGCGCAGCTACAGTAATGATATACTCTACTGCCCATTACAAGATAATAGTCATGACATGCATAACTCAAATCTAAGTAGTATTATTCAAAAGATGAGTTTTTAACGTCTTAAACTCCTGGTCTTAATCCTGCATTGCGCAGATATTGACTTGCAACGAATTGTTGGGCCACTGAATGATATGCTGCGACTTTTGTTCTTTCAAATATGTGCTGTGCTTGTACATCTCCAAGATAAATCTCTGCTATTATTGACTCTCCATAGGAACTTTGGTTTTTATTCTAAACAACAGCATAGTTGTAACCTTGCAGATGCCAGCTTGGTGTATTCTAAATTGTATTGATAAATACACCCATGTGTCATGATAGTGATAACTGTGATTATCAGTAGTAATGATATTAAAGCATTCTGTATAAAATGTTTGATATAGAAAAGTGCTTGATATAGAAAATGCGAAATGTTTCCATGATTTGGGACCATTGAGTTTAATTGTGGAGGTTATTCATAGTTTAGGGGCACAAACCGGGAAGGCTCTATGATCTCCAGAGCAGTTATAAGAACGAGGACCAAGAGCAAGTTTTGGGGGCACTATGGATGAGGAACAAAGACAGACTTATCGATTCAATATGAAGAAGAATCTGAAAGTAATAGTTTGCATCTTTAAAACCTATATCCAAACTGCAGATGCAAGGCAGTGAGTGACTAATCTCTTCTTTCTCTTTTCGATGTTCAGGTGCGAGGTCTATGCGGAACTTTTGACTCTAACCAGAACAATGACTTCATGACACCAGCTGGCGACATTGAATCGAGCGTGATCGCTTTTGCCAACAAGTTTGCTGTGGACCCGGACTGCCAGGAGACGGAGCCTACCCTCCCCCTCTCCCCCTGCAGCCTGAACTCCCACATGGAGACCTTCGCGGCGGAGAAGTGCGGCGTCATCAATGGCGATGTCTTCAGGCCCTGCCACGGCAGCGTCAGCCCCGACATGTACTACGACATGTGCCTCTATGACGTGTGTGGCTGCGACGCGGCGCACACCGTTGAGTGCCTGTGTGAGGTCATCGCTGGTTATGCCACCGACTGTGCCAATGAGGGCATCTATGTTGACTGGAGAGCCCATTCTGCCATTGAAGATTACTGCAGTGAGTATTGGGAGCAATGATGACAAGTCAGAATTACAAACGCTGTGGTTTTTAGCAGCCAGCGTTGTAAGAATGATCATCTACTTCAGAGACACATGGAAGTGATGAAATATTTGGACAGGACAAGCTCAGGCATCACACCATTCATGGACTTTTATTCATCTTAGCATGCAAGCATGCATACCAGTCATTTCCTTCTAATCAAAATCTTTTCATGTCTTTGTGAGAAAGGACACCCTTTTTTTGCCTCAACCAATTCAAATGATAAACAACATTGTAGCTTATGTCACTTATTGTCTTTGTCAAGTGCTTTTGATTTATATTCAAACACATCCAGGCATTAGTTTCAATTCAAACGATAATTGTTTTGTCTTATAAAAAAGAAGAAATCTCTCTTGGACCAGTTTGGTCAACTTGATGGATAAATTTCGATCATATACCTGAATCCAAGCCAACACTTTTTTATTTGAATATTATCTCTAATGAAGATTGTAATGCAAGTGAATTCTAGGAAATCATATTTTTGACAATAATCTCTAAATCTTACATCTGTCACCAGATGTCCAATGTGAAGGAGGTCAGGTCTACGAGCAGTGCGGATCGACCTGTGGTGGGACGTGTCGCGACCTTTCAGTGACCTGCGCAGAGACCAATGAATGCGTCGAGGGCTGCAACTGTCCGGCTGGTACAGTGCTGGATGACGAGGGGAACTGTATTTCCCCCAGCAACTGCCCCTGCCACTACCAGGAGCAGTCATATCCACCTGGTTCTCTAGTTGAACAGATGTGCCAAGAATGGTATGTAAACATCTCCAAGAAAAAAAAAGGGGGGGGGGAGGGACCTTTAAGCCCAAATTGGATGTCTCATAATTTATAATTAGTTCAACCAAAACATCTTGAAGCAATATCAAATTGAACATTTGAGTGTTCTATATGTTTGAACTATAGGAAACATATTTCATGAAATTGATATTGTTTGACAGATGAAAGGATGGTGCATACCAGAGTAGAATAGCAATTGCAAATATAGTCAGACCTGCTGTAAACAGGTTTGACTGTAAAATGGTTACTAAGAAGCTTTATGATTACAGATTTCTGTACTCTCCAATCACAGCCCTGTCCTGTCAGTGAGCTGAGAATGATGGTTATAGAGTGATATATGTATATTTTTTTTATTTTTTATTTTTTGGTCTTGTTTAGTGTCAATATTAACCTCACTTTACCAGGAGCTACCATCTTGTGTAGTCAAATACACCTGATAAGAGTATGTAAATTTTTTGTTTTGTTTTGTTTTGTTTTGATTTTTACACAGTACTTGCCTTAATGGCACATTCCAATGTGAGGGAGAGCGATGCAATGTGAGTGACATGTGTCCTAGCAACCAGCTCTACGATGACCTCGCCCCAGGATGCCCTTTGACCTGTGAGAGCATTGCCCATGGCTTCAGCTGTGCAGTGGAGGACGGTCCCGGTTGCACATGTCCTGATGGCTATCTGCTAGATGTAAGTCGCTTGCATAGCATGCTTGTGTCTTTGCATGCCTCACATGCACAAATACTTTTTGAGTACCTACACTTAACAACTGTTCCTGCCTTTTTTGTCATACTTGATGTGTATGGGCTTACTAAGCAGAGTAGGAGCTTCCCTAAAGCCATCCTAGATGAACTACTATAAAACCAGAAACACTTGCAGCATGAAACGTAGGCACATTGGAGCCAACAGCCTTTTTCACCACCGGCGTTCAGTGCATTGTGTAGACAAAAACTTTCACATACATTTTACAAACTTTGTTTGTGAATCTTGGCTCCTCATGAAATTTGTAAAAGTTTCATGTGTGCAAAAATTTCTGGTTTTACAGTATCATGCCCGCCCTCTTCTTACTTTAGCTTCAGAAAAGAAAGCTCTAGAAAGCTCTAGAAAGGGCTTACAAACATACACACACACATGCACACTTGTATTCTGAACTGTGGTATCAAAAGTGAAGTGTAAGATAAATCAAAATGAAGATACTAGTAAAGAATTATCCCATGCGGCATGTGAATTCTGCTGCTGCTCATTTTGTGTGGTGCAATACCTATGCTTCAGTTGTACTTGTAAGATAGGTATGAATCCAGTATCAGCAAATGGTTTTTGTGTATTCTATTTGCTTTTTATTCAAGTGGGAAAGAAATCTAATTTCATTGTTTTTGATGACATGCAGGGGGAGAATTGTGTGCAGCCTTCAGAATGCCCTTGTTACCATGGTGACCGACGCTATGAACATGGAGAGATCTGTAAGATAGACACCTGTAATGAATGGTAAGTTACCTGGTATACTATTTTCAGTGCTACATGTTTACAGCTTTGGAAATCAGATGCCTGAGGTCTTGCTCAGTGATATTAGGATAAAATGATGGAAGCCGTACATGTTTTAAATCAAGTGTTTTGAAGTACAGTTATACAAAGAGCGTTATGCCTTGAAATCCCGCAGTTTTCATTTTATATCTTAACCCAACAACCCATGAACTATCAGTTGTTGTTTTTTTCTCTCTCTTTTTAACATTTTTTACACTTTGTTAGAGGCTGAAGTATAACAGGGGATTTTTACAACATAATTTGAAAGCCTTAGCCACAGGAGAGGTGAAAGGTCACAATCAAACCTTCAATTTTTACTCAAGTCATGTATGAAGGATAAGTCAGGATAATTTTCTTGGTGATAACATTTAGATTTCCCAGTTCCTACACCACTTTTCATTGCATAAAGCGGTAGTCATCCATAATTCAATGTAGGAATTTCATTACATGAAGCTGTAGTCATTCATGATTCAATTTGTATGTGTGTATGTGCTTGATGAATGGAACAGTTTCTGATTTAAATATTTGGAAAGTATCAAATGATATTTGGATTCTGGGGTTATAAGTGAGTAGTTGAATAGTTGAAAAACGAGGGTCCCATAGTATCAATATGTTCCTCATTTTATGTATTGCTTGGTGCAACTTATGATATATATTATAAAATGGGTTCAAGAATGTAGCCAATTGGAAGCGCTGAAATGAGTCACGTGTGCGTGCATTAATTTTTACTATCATGCACGGCCTTGCAAAAAAGCGTAAAGTTACCGACATCACAATGTTTACACTAGCAGTGCGCACTTAATCAGTTGTTACAAGTGCGTCGCGCGCTACGATACGCGCTGTCAATCCTGTAAACAACTTCTCGTTCGGGCTGCCAGCCGGCCTTTCTTGTGCACAACAATCATGTGGCGTACGTATACGCTTATACGTACAGTACTTACATGTGCGGGATTTCCGAGTGCGACGTGCGTAAATGTTTGGGACGAACATCCTCGGACGTCTTGACCCACAAAGGTACATGAAAAACGCTGACAAATGCTGTTAGTTTTTGAATTTTCGACCCATTTTATAAAACAAATGATGCACAGGATTATTTCGTGGCGTTAGTGGAGGCGTAGCTCACTCTCAGGTATTCACAATTGTAAATACTCTACTCTACGCCTACACTAACACACTCTATCCTGTGCATCATTTGTATATCATCGCTGGGGCGACAAGACCTCGTATCTACAAAATGTCAAATTTTTAGGAGAGCAAAAAAACATGGTAGCCAAAGCACTGCATCAAATGGAAGAGCATTTCCTTTTTTAAAAATGCCATGATGGCTTATTTTTTTTTTTTGGTAAGACAGGTAGGATTTGGACAGGACATCACTTAACCGATTATCTGACCATTAATCCCAAAAAGTAATTTTCACCAAAATTTCAGATATGAGGTCGCCCCCAGCAACGATACGCATCTTGATGACAATGTAATCTTCTATTATTTGCTTGCCTCCTCTAGCTACTGTAATGGATCCATATGGCACTGTACAGAAAATGACTGTCCAGGTAATCATTTGTCAAGTTTGGAAGAGTTTTATCATCACACTTATATGACATCTTATAGTGTCATTTTGCTATTTAGGTTGGACTGAAGCCGCTCCATTAACTATTTGTATCTAGTACTACAAGGAGCATATTTCCTATTCTCTAGTAGCAGCATGTATAAAAACAAACCTCACTTAAAAAGAAGCTCTCTTGCTGAGTAACTTCTTGCAGTTTAACATTGCCTACCACGACATGCTAAAGTGATTATGACAATGAATATAATAAAGCTGAAAACCATTACCTAAACAAGAAAAAAAGGAAAAACGTGAAATTCATTCTTGGATACAAATAGAAAATGTTAATTATTTCACAATTATTGTGTTGTTGCTTATTTATATGTTGCAAATAAATTTTTGTTAAATATCGAGCATTTTCTTTGGTTGATATGAATGCTTATAGATATTATGGGGCTGATGTAAATACCTTCATTCATATTAATTTTCACAAAAAAAAACCATGCATAAACAAGTAAACTAATGTTAACATAATTTTAATTAGAATGTAAAATAGTATGTGAAGAAAATTGATGCAGATTTCATTCACTTCTTTTTTAACATTTCTGCTGTAGATATTACAAAATCATTCAAATGAATATTTTATGATAATAGTCACTTAATACTATTCTCCAACATTTAAAATGGCCATTTCATGTTATATTACACTTTGCCACAGGACTATGTTCTGCTGTCGGTGAGGGACATTACACTACCTTCGATGGCAAGAAATACTCTTTCACCGGGGACTGTCGCTACACACTTGCCAGCGACTCTAACGGAACCTTTTCCATCGAGGTAGAAAATGTCCAGTGTGGCTCTAGCGGGGTAACCTGCACCCGTGCCATTGAGCTCATCTTTGACGGAGACACCACCATTTTCCTGGTGCGCGGTGGAGATGTTACCATCAATGGGGTCCCCATCCAACTGCCCAAGTACTACTCAGCTTGGAGCGTCGAACGGTCTGGGTTCTTCTATGTGATATTTGCCAACTTTGGGCTGGAGCTTCTTTGGGATGGAGGTAATTGTTATGGAAGTTAGCATGTCATCTGTCAATCTCTAGGAGTAAAAGTAACTGTTGCAGAATCATGCATTTCACTACAACTTCCACTTTTAGACCATGATTAATTGATAGCTTCATATGTGCTACTTGGTCAATCTCTGTCACCGCCTCCTAGTTGAGAACACTCTCTCTGGCAGGTTGCTTATTATTTAGAGGAAAAGATAAATGCAAGCATTTATGTTGATCAAATTCATAAACCCATTCATGACTCTGATTTACAGAGCAGCTGGTGAATGTCATAAATGCACTAGCTCATTCATTTTGTCCAGTTTAATAGTCTATTACAACAGACACTGATCAGTGGAAGATTATCATTTTTCAAAGATAGAGTTCATGTTTCAATTAATACAATTTCTACACCCCCTTTTCTTTATTCTTCTCATAACCATGTGTGCCAAAGTGTTTAAACTTTAAAGGAGCAAGAATTAAAATTTGTATGATCTTATTTTTTATGTGATTAATTGATGGTGTACAATTGTAAATGCATTTGTGGTCACTTCCAACGTCCAGGCACCAGAGTGTATGTGTCGGTCACCCCAGAATACAAAGGACGTCTCTCCGGTCTGTGTGGAAACTTTGACGGCGACCAGGAGAACGACTTCACGGCACGGAATGGAGCTGTGGAGCACAGCAGTGATAACTTTGCCAACAGCTGGAAAGTCAGCAGCGGCTGCCCAGAGCTGTACAAGGAGGATCTGGTTCATCCATGCAGGGTCAGTGTCACCATCATGGTTTGTCTTCATTTCTTTCTTTTTCATCATGAAACTACCAGCCTATCAGCCTTTAATAACCAGAATTACCTATAATGACACCCAGTAATTCAAAGATTTGTAGAGAGCCATTCAGCAGGTATATTCCCGAGTCTTGAAAGCTCAATATGATGTATCCTCGGGGTAGTCAGTTTATGTAGTCTGGATTAGATTTGTTATACTTCTGATTCCAGTGGTCATTGAGTGATAATTGAAGGCCTTAATACTGATGATGCCTCAGTTGAATCAGCAGAAAGACTGATCTCTTAATACCTCCATTGCTTATATTTTAGAGTATCTGTAAAGAATTCTCAAAGCTTTTCATTTTTAGCTGCTCCAGACATGTTGTTGTTTTTCTTTTTGTAAGATCCTAAAATGTAAAGAGCCTTTAGCTTGATGCTGGTGCTTAAAATGATAATATTTATGTTTGTAAAAATGTGTTACACATATGTGAATGTATGATTGATGCAAAACTTTTATCTTAAATTTGTGTGATAAACATAGTTGTTTTAGAATGGTTGAACAAAGGGGAAAGGATGCTTTCCCAGAGCTGAGAGTTTTGGTCTGCCTCTCCAGACACAATATCAGAGCAGTATTGTATTACTTTAGATTATGTGTGAACATTGATGTGAGCTGCTGCTTCTCTGCATGTGACGGCCTTCCAGGTCCACAGTCACCGAGAGGCCTGGGCCCAGAGGAGGTGCAGTATCATCAGCTCCCGGCTGTTTGAACCCTGCCACCAAGTGGTCGACCCAGACTCCTACTTGGCCAACTGTATCTATGACTCCTGTGGGTGAGTTAAACAAAAAAACAAACAAACAAACAAACACACACACAAAAAAGAAGAAGATGGGTTCCGGGGAAAGCAATTTTTCTGTATAAATAAGTAATATATTTTTCCTGATTTTTCTTGTGTTGCAAAAATGTTTATGTGTGAGTGTGTGTGTATGTGTGTGTGGGGGGGGGAAGGACTGGCAGGGCCAGTGTCAGTAGGCAGGGCTCGACACTAACGGTGGCCCGGTGGCCCGGGGCCACCAAAAACGCACGTCGGGCCACCAAAATTTCAGAAATGAAGCATTTGGTGGCCTGATCGGGCCACCAAAAAAGGTCGGATGTTTGCCTTTGGGCCACCAAAAATAAAAGTTAGTGTGGAGCCCTGCAGTAGGTATATGTTTTTTGTTTTGTTTTTGTTTGTTATATTTATAACAATAATTGGCTGCTGAGATATCGATGTTTAAAAGAGAGCATGTCGAGGCGTCTGGAAAATCACTGTTTTGAAAAAAGCGCCCTTAAAGTCTTCCTTTCGACGCAATCGCGATCACGGACACGCAAGTTAGTTTTCACCTCTGGACAATAGAAGGTAAGCCCTAGCAACCCCCGAAGAGTTCATTCAAGCACATCAGCGTCGGCGGTCTCCTCACCAACCAATCAGTGACCAGAATGTGAGAAGCGGCTGAGCATGGCGCGCCCCGCCGGCACATGCACCAGTCGACTGGGCAGTGTGCGAGCTTCATGCTTCGATTAGCAGCAAGCAGCAAACTGACCAATGAGATCACTCTGGTCGTTGTTAGGGGCGGAACCTATCTGTGGCGCTCAATCCAAATTTTCGAACCAGTGCTTCGTTGAAACGCCAAAAAACATGGCTCAGAAAAACGCTAGTTTTTGGTCTTTCCTTTGATCATTTTGCTTCAAAATTTCGATTACCTGAGGAAAATAGTTGGAAACTGATTTTTATAGTGGAATTATGTTTTGCTACTTTCAATGTTCTTGACCAATCAATGAACTAGAAATAAATTGTGAGGAATATGATAGTGGATATTCAGAGTTACTGGATGAGTTACAGTGTTCAACATGTGTCATATGCATTCCAGTCTTTGACGAGATGTTTTAACCAGAACATGCACCTGGCAATGCTGAGTTATTAAAGGGGTTGTGGTAGGGCTGTCTCGGATGGGATACCC
The DNA here is from genome assembly GCF_040938485.1 of Diadema antillarum. Lineage (NCBI taxonomy): Eukaryota > Metazoa > Echinodermata > Echinoidea > Diadematoida > Diadematidae > Diadema > Diadema antillarum. The sequence goes on along the minus strand of NW_027271001.1, from coordinate 2,719,340 downwards.
TGAAAGGACTACCCTGGGTAACTAGGACCATATTATTTACATCATCAGTTTTTGTGTATGTGTCTCATAAATTATGTTTGCTAACATTACTGATGTTTGATTTTTAAGAATGTGTTATGTGTATCAAATAGATGAAATTCAGAAATGTTGTTCTTTCTGAAAATTTCTTCTTTAAATCAACATCAAAGTAGCGTGTCCCCATTTACATTGTTCAAAAGAAAAAGAACTAAATAAAATTTATGCATCTGGCATCAACAGTTCTAATCTGCTGAGTGAATCTGTCTAAAAATTGTGTAATGAGAAGAGACATATATGTTCTGTTATTTCGCACAGTTTTTTTTTTCACATAAAGGATACATTTTTGGTATCTTCCAAAATGTCTCCTCGTCTGTACTGAATATTTAACTTGTTGCTGTCAACTATACAAGTAGCTGCACTGGTTTTCTCTGTGTTCCCTGCAGCTGTGATCTTGGTGGGGATTGTGAATGTCTTTGTACTGCCATTGCTGCCTATGCCATGGAGTGCTCCAGGCATGGATTTGACATCATGTGGAGATCTCAAGAACTATGTGGTAAGCTGTTTGCTGTGAGCATTTCACAGAGGCTTCAACAATCAACTGCATCAGATGATACTTGGTTCTTCGACTCCTTAAAGAAAGAAGAGAGGGAGTTGGAAGATAGTGAAACACAGTAGAATTGCAGTATGAAATTGACCATGATGGTGCAGATATGTGAAATCAGTAAATATTTGCTTTAGCAAGTGAAGTACCCATATGTGGGAACTGTTACTAAATGTTCTCATATTGTTTGAGGTCTAGCTACATTTCATTTACCTTGACAAAAAGAGAAGATGAGAAATAAGAATACTTTCTATCTACATGTATGTTGTTTTTAAATTATAACAGTAGAAGACTGCTTTTGCCTGGAAGCAATGTCTTTATTAACCAAGGCTGTGTGAGAATCGTAAGATCTTCAAGAGCGTAGCCTACTTTTCCCTCTCACCAAGAAATCCTGCAATGAAATGTATTTTTTTACCCACTGTACCATGTATATTTATTCATGTGTGTCTCTTGCTTGTCTCACCCCCCCCCCCCCCCCATCTCTGATCCCAGCCGTTCAGTGTGACAGTGGGTTTGAGTACCAGGGATGTGGCTCAACTGCTGTAGACACGTGTGCATCATTTGACCGCGATCAGATTGGTTTTGGGAACTGTGCTGAGGGCTGCCATTGTCCAAATGGTACTTTATCAGAAGGTGAGACTGCGTGCATATATACATGTTGAAAACTTTGTCCATCTGGTCTCTTTTTTATGCCGTACTTCAGCCTTATCCCCAAAATAAGATTACGATTGTACATCTGTCAGTCTCTGTCAGTCTGTCTTGCTAGTAGATTATATGATATATCATCAATGTGTCAAAAGGCGTTTATGTGGCGTGTGCTGTTCTTGCTGTTGAAGTTCTTGCATATCATGCAGATGGGCAAACCCATTTTGTCATGCCATTTTATATTGGTTGTCAGTAGCCTGAGCAACTGCTTACAGATATCAGGTATCATGCAGCAGCATTAAAAGCCCCCCCCCCCCCCCCCCCAAGTAGTTCAGACTATGACAAGGTAATGATTTGGGAGGCATTGTAGAATAGGCCGAGTGTGAGATGAACCCATTCTGAGAGCATGCCCTGAGAGTGAACTTGACACTCCTTGGTGAGTCTCTTTGAGCCACCAGTCAAATTTTACACCTTGATACTCACTTCCTCCTCAGATGGACAGTGTATTGAAGTCAGTGAGTGTCCCTGCTACTTTGGCGGAGTCGAATACACAGCTGGCACTGTTACTAGTCTCAATTGTCAAAACTGGTGAGTATTCGACAATCAAGTTTTAAAATCACAGACATGACCTGTACATTGCTTTTTGTAGTTTTTGCTAATGAGACAGGTTTTTACATTGATGACTTATATCAGTTTCTTTTTACAAACATAAACCATGCAATAATCTTTCTCTCCCCTTCTACCATATGCTTCAATATTTTCTGTAACTTACTCAACATGCATAATACAGTATTTTGTATATCGTTTGTGTATATAGATGTATAATTCATATCTGATGGACACCCCAGTCAAACTTGAATTGCATATGGCAATCTACTCATGAATTTATATAGCTTGTAAATGATTATTTCATGTGCAAAGCATACATATGTATGTATGAATGTATATTTTCATTTTGTGAATAAATCAAATCAGTTCAAATAAAAAGTACATTGAAATGTAATCACATATTTCTCATGATATGTAGGAAAAGTGTGAGAGACATGAGCATGTACAACCAGCTAAAGTGTTGCTGGTAGATACATTGTGTAGCTTAAATTGCAAGTAACTATCCTATGTGTATGTTTATCTTTTTCAGCACTTGCCACGCAGGAAAACTGGAGTGTGTTGGAGAAGTCTGTGAAGGTAGGAGTCCTAAGCATCTCTTGATGATATTTAGTGTTGTAATATTGCCATTGCTTTCAAGTCAACATGATATGTTGCAGGGGTGAAGATCAATATTTGTGACCTTGATGACATAATTGTTATCATTGATGTTAATCACACAAACTTCTTCTTGTCATGTATTTTTGATAGCTATTGGCTGCCTGGTCAGTATCGAGCGCTATATTAGTGTTATTCATTATCATTATCATTACTTCCGACATTTGCACATAGATATACATCCTGATTTGTGCTTCACGTTTGTATTAAGCCTTCTATTTGCTGGGCTGTTTGTTTTTCGTTTTTTTCATTTATTATTAACCCCCAAAATGGCAAAGAAAGAATGCAGAATCTAATGCAGAATCTGCAGAATTTAATGCAAATGCTGTCTATAGAAGCAAACAGCTAGTGCATATACTCGATGAGTGGTGGAAGAATTGCATTCTGCATCGTATCTACAGTAAACTGTTCGTGTGGGTTTTTTTTTTTTTTCCAGAAACATGTGCACCGCTGGAGTACATGTGTGACAATGGTGCCTGTGTACCACTAGGCTGGCTGTGTGATGGATTGGATGACTGTGGTGACAACTCAGACGAGACCGACTGCAGTAAGAACTCATTTTGTATTAATTTCATGAAGAATGACAAAGAAGACATTTTATGTTTTTTACATTTTTTGCACCATGTCCGTTAATGTTTAGCTTCTCTGTGTACAGGCAGCTGTTGATTTTCATGTGCGTCAGGTCCTGTTAGTTGGACCAATGTACTAGTACAGAAATATTTGTTAGGGAAGGAGTGTAGTCTAAAGATGTAAAATAATGAATATTTCTGCAGTTTTTCTTCAGGGGAGCTTCGATCTAGCAAACTTTGGCAGACATGATGTTGAGGTTAAGGTCAAACCTTAAAAATTGGAATTGAGTCAAAGATATATGTATTTGATCGTTATTCATATGTCTTGTTTAATCTTTTAAATGACATGTCCTGTAAACCCTTTGCATATGTGTATAAAGAAATGAGATTATCATATGACCATGTCTTTGTGAAAATTAAATATTGTGATATGATCTAGACCATACCGTCTTAGATTCACAAATATGATTGTGAAATGAATGCATCCTGACAGAAGCTTCGTCCAGACTGTTGTCATTTTGATTATTTGTTTATTTTTTTGTTCTTAATGATGATTACATACTTTAAGGGATGGTATAGTTTTGGTTGTGGTCCCAACAAAAGATGGGTCCCACTTGTATTAGGACCACTTTATTTTGGATATCTCAGTCATCTCAAAACCGATTTTCATCGAATAAACTCTGAATTCCTCTTCAAGTTGTATGCTCTTTCATATTTCATAAGTAGTTTCTCATTATCTCACACATAAACAAAAGGAATAAAATCTAAAGCCCCATCTCAACCAAAACTGTAGCATCCCTATTATCTAAATTAGATTGAGAACTGCATGCTCTTCACTAGAAAATCAAGTGAAAATATGGTCTGGTTTTAAAACTTACATTTATTAACTGTTAGAGATATGTGGTATGATGTACATTAGTTTAGGACTATTGGCATAATGAGCGCAAATTGTAAATATGTATTGTGGACATTTTTAGCATAATTGTTATACTAAAATGTAACCATATGTTGCTGTGTTTATTTGTGATGAATTTGTTTAGGCCTCTCATTCTATAAGTCATATACAGGACTGTTGTAAAACAGACCTCACAACCACACTTGTGTTGATGAGTCTACAGCTTCAATGCACAATATGTCTCCTGCATCACCCCCTTTTGTCTCTCTCAACCAGCATACGAGTGTGATCCAGAAGAGTTTGAGTGTGCCAGCAGTGGTCTCTGCATTGATGCCGACTTTTACTGCGACGGCACGCCAGATTGCACGGACTCTTCGGACGAAGTCGGTTGTGGTATGTCGTCTCATAGTCTCTTACTGCAAACTTGAACAGATGGTACCAGTTTATAATGCAAAATATCCTGTTGAATTAAACTTCCCAATGTGGCATTTAGATTATCATTTTGAAAGAAGAGTGTACCCCATATATGTAGGTTCACACACAGCAAATGGAAACATGTGGAACCGCTCCATAAAAGTTAAAAGCAAAACTTATGGATGTATATTTGTTTTTTAAAAAAACTTTAGATCTTTGTATGCCTGTGACCCACTTACGACAGTAACTGTAGGCATATCAATATGTTAATTTGATGTCTAATAAACTGAATCCACTTAATTGTTTACATACAAAAAATTGACAAACTAAATGTTTACAATGTACTTCATGTGCTACTTAATCTGTAATCTTGCAGTCCTTGTCCCAATTCTGTGTAAAAGGTCTAGAGAAATTGGAAATGTGTGCAAAGTGTCGATTTTGTAAATTAAGTAAAATGGTCGACCCTCAGAAGATCTTTGAAGGTGGAGGTCTGCACGGTTGTGTCAATAACAAAGATTGGGTTTACAGTTAACCATGCCCCACTGTTGGTGGTCAATACTCATTTTACTGCATAGAAAATAAGAACTTTCCTGCTTGGATTGAAGTCCAATTTGATAAACAAAAATAAACAAAGAACTCGAAGGAGGAAGATTTTGATATTTTTACCCCCAAGCAAAGATATGATCATCTCTCTGATGTAATGGATGGATCATACCCAACTTTTAATCTGCCAATCTCTCCAATGCCTTTGCTACTAAGTATTCGAAATCACATACTATGATTTCAGTGCCAAAAAGCCATTAACTAGAAGGACCTACATGCAGACAATTTCTTATTGCAAGAGTGTATGCTCAGTTGTGTTGGAGACTAGATGTCAGAATTGAACAGCTTTTTTCTTTTCTTCACTCTTTCTTTTTCCCAGGATGGGAACAAGTAAAGATCTGTATATTTTGCCTCATGTTTTTACTTATAGTTGCAGTCACATGTGGTCCCAGTGAGTTCCAGTGCAGTGAGGGTGTGTGTATCCCAGAATCCTTTGTGTGTGACGGTGATGTGGACTGTGGTGAAGGAGACAACAGTGATGAGCAAGGATGTGGTAAGGAATGTCATAGCACTGCTGTTTAATAGGGGGTCTTAGTGGCAGGTGTCAGGATCTACCATGTCAACAGACACAGGGAGAAATCCTTCTTTGTATGTCACAATGTGCCTGGTTGATACTGTTTGCTGACTATTGCTATTCACCTGGGGGCGAACTGAAAGGGGTCAGCAGCATGCCCATTTTGTAAATGATATCATTCACAAAACAACAATGAGGGGAAAAATTAGATACAGCTATTTCAGAACACACTAGAATTCATTTTTCTATTTATTTATCTATTTATTTATTTATTCCGTTTTCTGTTATCAGGGTAGCCCTTTCAGCTCACTCGGAACTGCTCTGCCAAGGGGCCCTGCATCACAACTGAAATACAACACCTCCCAGAATTATATTGAATGTGACATACAAAGACAAAGCAGTTGACGTTGTGATGTTGAACACTAAAATGTATATATGCCATAATGAGCCTGTTTTCATATGCCAGCCCCTTGGCAAAATACAAGCATGGCTGTAGCATGCTTCCTGTTCTTTTTCAACAGATTTTGATTCACTGTGTGATTTTTTTAGCTTGCTTTGACATGCTGTGTTCAGACCCCCCTCCCCATTTTGGTATTAACTCTGTTAAGCATTCTTTCCTCTGCTTGTGAAATAGAAACTCCAAGCCCAACACCACCCAGGAATGCCACCTGTGCTCCCAGTGAGTTCACCTGTAACAATGGCAAGTGTGTCCCCGGAGGAAACAACAGTGTCGTTTGTGATGGAGTGAATGACTGTGGAGACATGTCCGATGAAAGCTACTGTGGTATGCACTTTTTATCAATTCTTTTTCTCAGACATAATTATGTGCAAGACAATGAATATCATGCTTCTGTGAATTGTATGCCTGTAACACATTATGGTGCCAAAGGTTATATGTTTTCAGAATAGCCATTCATTCAGCTGCACATGTTAATGGTTTGCCACCAGGATATTTCCTGAGAATAGCTTAAAGTATTCTAATGATACTTAAGATATTCGAAATAGAAATCAGAAAGGTGAACTGGATTATTTGTAGCTCTTCTCCAAGATTTGACATCTGTTGCTATCACTTTTTTCGGTCTTCGGTTGTGCATTGCCTGGCTATCCTTTGCACTATAACATTTTCCTCATCTTCAAATACACATGGTCTGATTTCAACCAAACATGGCAGCAATCATTTGTGAGGACAGGGATTGGAAAAATCAAAAGGTTCTGATGTCCCCCATAGAGCCCGAAGGTCAGGGCCCAACATGTTTAAACCTATTTCTCAGGCATTCATCTCTAGATCTAGGAAGTAGGACAACCATGCCACCTTGCATTTAGATTCTCATGAAAGTGGAGAAAGTGATTTGTTCATGGTGTGAAATTAAAGAGACAGGTTACTATAGGGATCAAGATGTCAAAATTTTCTCTTCTGCATAATAACTCCAATTTCCCAACTTCTGTTAGTGTGTACAAACCATTGGGAGAGCTGTGACTAATTTTGTGGCTTCGTGAAATCATAGAAAATTTAAATGTTCAATAGCTTCATCATGTTTTGTTGGATTTTAATAAAAGTCTTCTCTTCTCACCATTATAGTTCACATGAACATTGAGTGGAATTGCCCTTTCATGACCTTTCAGAAGTTGTCCAGTGTTGAAGCATTGGGATGTGGATACCAGCATTGCATCAATTAAGATTATATATGATAGGAATGATGAATAACAGTAGATTGTCAAACTTGAAAAATGTATGCATACTTCACTAGGTTTAAATAACAATAAAAAAATCTGGTCTCAGAATTCCTATTCATACATGAGGATGTGTTTCTGGAAGGGTCTATCTGCATTTGTGTCATTAAAACAGCTCATGTATATTTTTTTTTCAGGCACTACACCACATCCTCATCCATCAACAGTGAAACCAAACTGTCTGGATAGTCAGTGGCGGTGTCTTAATTCAACAATGTGCATCAATGCCACTCAACGATGCGATGGTGTTGCTGACTGTGCATTTGCCTCGGATGAAATCGGTTGCATCCAGCTGACAATTCCTCCAACTACAAAAGTCACCACACAAGCCACAAATAATCCTACTACCACATCAATTGTAATTACACATGTGTCTACACCAAGTGTCAGCACGTTGCCTCCAAATATCACAACACCAGAGGCCACTCAAGCTCCAACTACACATCTACATATCACTACAGAAAAGAATACACCTGCAGCTTCGGTAACACCAGTGGTAACTCAAGCAGTTACAACACCAGCAGTTACCGCAAGAAAAATTACAGCTCCTACACTTGCAGTAACATCACCCGCTGTAACTACGCGTGAACTGACCACTCAAATACTCACATCACCAGCTGTATCTACAGAGGCGGTTACTACACCTGAATTGACCACTCAGACTGTTACTAGTCCAGCAGAAACAACAATTGTTGTGACATCACCAGCTGTAACTACATCAGAAGTGACCACACCTGCAATGACGACTCAGGCAGTGACTTCACCTGCAGTGACCACTCAAGCTGTGACTACACCTGCAATGACGACTCAGGAAGTGACTTCACCTGCAGTGACCACTCAAGTATTCACTTCACCTTCCGTGACTTCGCCTGCAGCTACAACACCTGAACTAACCACTCAAGTAGTTATATCACCTGCAGTATCTACGGAGGCAGTGACTACACCTGAATTGACCACTCAGGCTGTTACTAGTCCAGCAGTAACAACAATTGTTGTGACATCACCTGCTGTAACTACATCAGAAATGACCACTCAAGCATTGACCACTCCTGCAACAACTGCGCTGGCAGTCACTACACCTGCAGTGACGACTCAGGCAGTAACATCACCTGCATCAACTACTCGAATAGTGACGACACCTGCAGTGACTTCTCCAGAAGTAACAACACCTGAACTGACTACTCAGGCTGTTACTAGTCCAGCAGTAACAACAGTTGTTGTGACATCACCAGCTGTAACTACATCAGAAATGACCTCTCCTGCAACGACCTCACTAGCAGTCACTACACCTGCTCTGACGACTCAGGCAGTAACATCACCAGCATCAACTACTGGAATAGTGACGACACCTGCAGTGACTTCTCCAGAAGTAACAACACCTGAACTGACTACTCAGGCTGTTACTAGTCCAGCAGTAACAACAGTTGTTGTGACATCACCAGCTGTAACTACATCAGAAATGACCTCTCCTGCAACGACCTCACTAGCAGTCACTACACCTGCTCTGACGACTCAGGCAGTAACATCACCAGCATCAACTACTGGAATAGTGACGACACCTGCAGTGACTTCTCCAGAAGTAACAACACCTGAACTGACTACTCAGGCTGTTACTAGTCCAGCAGTAACAACAATTATTATGACATCACCAGCTGTAACTACATCAGAAATGACCTCTCCTGCAACGACCTCACTAGCAGTCACTACACCTGCTCTGACGACTCAGGCAGTAACATCACCAGCATCAACTACTCGAATAGTGACGACACCTGCAGTGACTTCTCCAGAAGTAACAACACCTGAACTGACTACTCAGGCTGTTACTAGTCTAGCAGTAACAACAGTTGTTGTGACATCACCTGCTGTAACTACCTCAGAAATGACCACCCAAGCATTGACCACTCCTGCAACAACCACGCTGGTGGTCACTACACCAGCAGTGACAACTCAAGCAGTTACATCCCTTGTGCAGACAACTGAAGCAGTTTCTACACCAGCAATAACTACAGTCCTTGTGTCCACTCCTGCTATTTCTTCACCAGCAGTAACTTCTCCAGCTGTGACTACATCTGAATTGACTACACCAACAACTTCAAGTACTCCAGCAATGACCACAGTAGCTGTTACCACGCCTGCAGTTACTTCTCCAGCAATTACTTCACCTGAAGTGACCACATCCCCAAAGTCAACAACAGGATACTTCTCCCCCTCTTCATCTCCCATTTCTTACATAACAACACAGGCAGTCAGCACAGAGTCTAGCACAGAAACACCTACACCTGCACTGACATCAAAGTTGTATCCCACCAGTGCAGCAACACCTACTATTCTAACAACTCCACCAAGCCAAACAGAGATTCTTGAGAATGGTTACACAACCACCTTACCTATCTTTACCAGGCCAGAGACAACTCCAGAAATGAGTACAGCTGCCTTGTCAACTCCCGCCATTACCACATCGGCCTTGACTACTCCCGAAGGAACAACACAAATTTTGACAACAAATGCAATTTCAACAGAAGCAGTGACAATTACAACACAAGTGGTAACAACACCATTAGTGAGTACTCCAAAAATGACTACAGTTGTTGTTACTTCACCAGCCATAACGACACCTGCAGTGACCACTCAAGCTGTGACTACACCTGCAATGACGACTCAGGAAGTGACTTCACCTGCAGTGACCACTCAAGTATTCACTTCACATGCCGTGACTTCGCCTGCAGCTACAACACCTGAACTGACCACTCAAGTAGTTACATCACCTGCAGTATCTACGGAGGCAGTGACTACACCTGAATTGACCACTCAGGCTGTTACTAGTCCAGCAGTAACAACAATTGTTGTGACATCACCTGCTGTAACTACATCAGAAATGACCACTCCTGCATTGACTACTCAGGCGGTAACATCACCAGCATCAACTACTCGAATAGTGACGACACCTGCAGTGACTTCTCCAGAAGTAACAACACCTGAACTGACTACTCAGGCTGTTACTAGTCCAGCAGTAACAACAGTTGTTGTGACATCACCTGCTGTAACTATATCAGAAATGACCACTCCTGCAACGACCACACTGGCAGTCACTACTCCTGCATTGACAACTCAGGCGGTAACATCACCAGCATCAACTACTCGAATAGTGACGACACCTGCAGTGACTTCTCCGGAAGTAACAACACCTGAACTGACTACTCAGGCTGTTACTAGTCCAGCAGTAACAACAGTTGTTGTGACATCACCTGCTGTAACTACATCAGAAATGACCACTCCTGCAACGACCACACTGGCAGTCACTACTCCTGCATTGACAACTCAGGCGGTAACATCACCAGCATCAACTACTCGAATGGTGACGACACCTGCAGTGACTTCTCCAGAAGTAACAACACCTGAACTGACTACTCAGGCTGTTACTAGTCTAGCAGTAACAACAGTTGTTGTGACATCACCTGCTGTAACTACCTCAGAAATGACCACCCAAGCATTGACCACTCCTGCAACAACCACGCTGGTGGTCACTACACCAGCAGTGACAACTCAAGGAGTAACATCCCCTGTGCAGACAACTGAAGCAGTTTCTACACCAGCAATAACTACAGTCCTTGTGTCCACTCCTGCTATTTCTTCACCAGCAGTAACTTCTCCAGCTGTGACTACATCTGCATTGACTACAACAACAACTTCAAGTACTCCAGCAATGACCACAGTAGCTGTTACCACGCCTGCAGTTACTTCTCCAGCAATTACTTCACCTGAAGTGACCACATCCCCAAAGTCAACAACAGGATACTTCTCCCCCTCTTCATCTCCCATTTCTTACATAACAACACAGGCAGTCAGCACAGAGTCTAGCACAGAAACACCTACACCTGCACTGACATCAAAGTTGTATCCCACCAGTGCAGCAACACCTACTATTCTAACAACTCCACCAAGCCAAACAGAGATTCTTGAGAATGGTTACACAACCACCTTACCTATCTTTACCAGACCAGAGACAACTCCAGAAATGAGTACAGCTGCCTTGTCAACTCCCGCCATTACCACATCTGCCTTGACTACTCCCGAAGCAACAACACAAATTTTGACAACAAATGCAGTGTCAACAGAAGCAGTGACAGTTACAACACCAGTGGTAACAACACCATTAGTGAGTACTCCAAAAATGACAACAGTTGTTGTTACTTCACCGGCCATAACCACACCTGCAGTGACCACTCAAGCTGTGACTACACCTGCCATGACGACTCAGGAAGTGACTTCACCTGCAGTGACCACTCAAGTATTCACTACACCTTCCGTGACTTCGCCTGCAGCTACAACACCTGAACTGACCACTCAAGTAGTTACATCACCTGCAGTATCTACTGAGGCAGTGACTACACCTGAATTGACCACTCATGCTGTTACTAGTCCAGCAGTAACAACAATTGTTGTAACATCACCTGCTGTAACTACATCAGAAATGACCACTCCTGCAACGACCACACTGGCAGTCACTACACCTGCATTGACGACTCAGGCGGTAACATCACCAGCATCAACTACTCGAATGGTGACGACACCTGCAGTGACTTCTCC